>NW_019716276.1:129542-254552 GCF_900074925.1 Ramularia collo-cygni | reverse complement strand
GTTTAAAAGGTATTAATGATCAAGTATTGGGAGCCAATATGCGAGTATGGTATTCGTCAGGGCACTAGACGGGACTTTGGTGAAAATGACCACCTAGGAACAACCACAGTGACAACTTCAGATGTAGATAGTCCAATAGTGAAATGGTGAGCGGCAGCACTGACACATATGGCTTACTGCCTGCACTCCCTTTGCCCCAGCATGCCTTCACGGACGCCCTACAGGACATCCATAGAGCTTTGATCGGTCTGTCATTGCCATTCACGCGCGAGCTAACTTGTACTCATTATCCACCTGCTCAAACACTTCAATAGATGGCTCACTTGTTGATCGACATCAAGTAGATTTGACAGGAGAGTAGACCGACAAGGGCATTGCAGGACAAGCATCCCTCTGACTACCAAATCACAGCCCGAACAGACGTAATGAGGTTGCGTATATCAGAAAGGATACGCAAGAGAAGTCGCTGCTCCCGATATTCTCGAACAAGGATAGCTCAGCATGCGACAGTGAGAACAGTAAAGGGAGGAGAATGAAAAAGCACATGTAAATCTTGTATTTAATACACTTCAATTGCTATAGCAAGACCTTTGCAGAAAGCTTTCCCTCGCGAAACCCTCAAAGCTTGACTCTCGGGTTCTCTCCCTTGAATAACACCGGGCTGTTAGGGTAAGGATCGATAATCTTCTTGTTGAGGGGGTTGAGCTCCGAGGCACGGTGGAACATATCCTCGTACACCTTGCCATCATAACGTCCCAGAGAGGAGTTGAGTTGGAAGTCAGGGAACTGCCACGCATCCACAAGTCTGATGGCGTGTGGGCGAATCTCCTCAAGGAGCTGCATCACAGCCTTGTTGCGGGCAAGTCTGATCTGTGCAACGGTCACGGCGGAAGATGTGAAGAACTCCGAAGGCTCCTGCTCAATGGTGTGGAGAGCATAGAGGCGGAAGAGCTTGTGCATGAGCATCAGAGTCTCTGGGTCGAGCTCGGAGTGAATTGATGGTGATTGCAAAGTCTCGTAGAAGTTCTTCACCACCAAGTACTGCGAGTGGGCGCGCGAGAGAGTGTAGAACTGAGGCAGGAGGCTGTTCCAGCTCTGCTTGAGTTCGTCACGCTGGCGAAGCGCCTCAAAGGTGAGGTAGGCGGATCTCCAAGCATACGCAGAGACAATGTCCTCATCCTTGCCGAGAATGTCAAACGCGGAACCAATGTCTTGACGCTTGTGGAAGTAGGTCAAGATCTCGGTGGTGTCGTTGCTTGCATCGTGGTTCTTCTTGACTGTGCGTGCTGCCTTGAGCAGGTAGCGGGCAACTTGCTGTGTCAACATGAAGTTGTCGCCCTCCCAAGTGACGGTGGGCAGGTAATCTGCGTACCAGTGGCCGACACCGCTGAACGCGCTGTATCCGTGACCACCCATGGCACGACGGCAGACCTCCAGACCTTCAGCCGCGATGGTCGAACACAGCGACTTCAAACCGCAAGAGGTTCCGTGCAAGTCAGCAAGCAGGTCAGAGCCGGACTGAGTCTCCTCTGGACCTGGCTCGCGAGTGGACTGATCGGCCTTGCTTGTGTTGGATTGAATCTTCCTCTGGTTGGCATCGTAGAGAGCCATCATACCCTTGCCGGTAARGTGCATGGCGAAGCAAGCCGCAAGGAGGGGGAGGATTCGGATCTGTACCATTGTGTAGTTGATCGTTTGGTTCTCACCCTTCTGGGTTGAAGGCGCATCACGGTCCTGGAACTGCCGACGCACAGCAAGATACCTGGTCGCGATGGTGACACCGCGAGCCAGAGTGCTGCCGGAAGCGAGGACAATGTTACTCCGCACCCAGGTGAGGGTACMGTAGATCAAAGACGGGCTGCTAGGCTGAAGGTACTTGCTTGTGTTTGGGTCGACTGCGGAGAAACGGGCCAACATGGCATCGTGGGGGATCTTGACCTTGTTGAACAAGAGGAATCCATTGTCCATGGTGTTGTAACCGAACTTTGGACCAATGTCTCCAGCGTAGACATTTGGCAGCAGCTGGTGGGTCTTCAAGTCTCTGATCGGGACGACGAATGGGTGAGGACCATATGGCTTGCCCTTGATGATCAGCTGAGCCATCACACATGCGTAATTTGCGGTCCGTCCAAGTGATCCAATCCACCACTTTGAAGCCGTCAGTGTTGGGCTGTGGATGATGAAGGTCTTGTCGTCGGGGTTCCAGATGGCAAGTGTYTCCAGTCCTCGGACATTGGAGCCGTGACCAAGCTCGGTCTGAGCATAACAGCCAATGTTCTCATCCTTCTGCGCGGGGACGAGGTATTTCTTGTGCTGCTCTGGCGTTCCCTGATCCCGCAGAGTCACCAGGTACATGCCCTCGTGCAGAGCATATGGCAAAGGCTCTGAGATGAGGTCGTTGGCGACCCGCTTCTCCTCGTCCGACCACTTGTTCTGCACAGCCAACTGTCGGTACTTCTTCGCTCGGGCCAGGGCGAGCTCGAACTTGTCCGTCCGTCCCAAGAAGTAGTCCTGGCTCTTGTCGAAGACCTTCTCTGCTTGGAGGATGTTCAACACTCGGCTCTTACGCTCGAGAGCCTCCTTTGTGAAGAGGAAAGTGCTCAATTGGTCGACGTTGACGTTGGACTTTGCACGCTCCTGGCTGAGCAGCTCGGTGCCTTGAGGGCCGGCTGGCTTAAGCGCCTTGACCCATTGCGGTGTTTCGGCCATGATGTGATGTGTGGTGTTGCAAGAGGAAGATGTTGATGTCTTGGAGGCAAAGCAAGACGGCACGCGCCAGCGAGACGGACAAAGATATAGTAGATACCTAGTTTAGATGACGACCTCGATTTGTTCTCTCACGCGGACGTGGTACGTCGATCAGTTGCACCTCGGCTGTTTTGCAGGCAAGATCCGATTTGCGGCCGTAGACTTACCTGGGCTTCACGTGCAATTCCACTTTGTATGGATGGACGGCGAGTATCGCTGCGTGAGAACTCAGAAATGGTCCGAGATATTCTACTTTCCTCGGACCTCGCTTTTTTTGATGCATGCTCGGAATGGGGATATGWCTGCCTGGACATGGGTCTGCATGCATGCATGCATGCGTCCATCCGTAGCTGGGATTGATGCCAGACAGCTCGCGCGGCATGTCGCATTCGCTTCTGCATTCGTCAAGCGAGCATTCCATTCCATTCCATTTCAGCCCGCAATGCTTCGTTTTATTCCCGGCGTGCACCCCTTCTCTGCATCTTCATTCGTTCCGAAGAAGCTGGCGGGCATGATCGATGAATTACACCAACAAGTGTGATGATCCTGATGAAGACGATGCGCGCAGGAAGCTCGCGGCGATGATATTTTCGTTGAACGCCGACTCCGCCATCTCAATCCCAACCCTGTCCCCTCTTTGTCCTCCTCGCTCCGTCAAGCGAGGACTCGACCGGCATCAATGAAGTTCCAGCGATCAACTCCCAGGCCCCCGCTAATGCTAATGCTAATGCTGATGCTGATGCTGCCCTGTCGCACGGGAGAGTCTTCTCATCCAGCTAAGTACTCTAAGGTAGGCCAAAGACGCCACTCGGAGAGGTACCACACTACAAGCCCCTCACCACCACAATTATGATGGTGATCCGAGCAGCACCACACTCGGCCCTTCTCTTGCTCATTTCCCTCGCACCCGGGTGAAAGACTGACCATAGATCTCTCCATCACTCTCACCACACGTCCTCACTCCATTTTCCACCAATCCCACGCACGGCATGCGAAAGTAGCCACCATGTCGAGCGACAAAATCAGCGCCGATCACCTGGAATTCACTCCAGTCCCCGAGCATGAAGCCCAGCTCACAGGCGCAATCGCCCTGGCCGGTCTCTTCAGCAACTGCGTCGAAGCGTTTGGCCTCATCCACCCACAGCATCGATTCGACAAGGAAGAGCAGCTCTTGCTCACCAGATTGGGCCTACAGCAGGCCCGACTGCTAATCTGGGGCTCTTGTTTGGGAATCTCCTCTCCACCAGCTTCCGTCACCAATCATGCTATCCCGAAGCATCCCTCAATGGTATACCCCGATCTCAAGGAGCCGACCTTCTTCGATCCCCGTGACGCTAGGCTAGACGAACCAGTCTTGCGGACGACAATCGAGAGCACCTTGAGCACTATTGTAGACCGTTCGGCTGGACATTCGCGCGAGGATATGATGGCCAAGTTTGGACTGAAGCCGCCCAAGAAATTTGTACCCCAGTACGCCAACACGTTGGACATGACTCGGCTCGAGTCGTTCAGAGAAAAGTACGAGTTACTCCGCGAAGTTGCCGAATCCTTTGCGCACATCAATACCAGAAGGACGAGATCGATTGTTCATCAGCCATGGATGATTGCAGACTGCAAGAAGTTCGCCAACTTCGTGTCTGCAACCCAAGAAAAGGTGGACTACTTGATTGAGCTCATGGGAGTGCAAGATCGCGTCAACCTCTCAATGAGGATGGATATCCGAGCCTTTGGCTGGCACTTTTCCGAAGACAGATCGATCATCTCGCAAGACGTGTCAAAGTTGAATCTCTTGCGACAGATTTGCACGCCGGACTATCCGGAATACCTCGTTGCGATACAGCAAGCATTGGACAACATCAGTCGTGAATCTCGAGAGAACAACGCTGCGGCCGTTCAACGACTTGTTGAAAAGACCGCTTTCGCGCCAGAACCGACGGTCATTCATGCGACTGTCAAGCACAAAGGGCGGCCAGGCCTTTTCAAGATGTTCAAGTCGTTTGGTAAGCCGCGGGGTGGAGTAAGCGTCAGCCGGCCTTCGACGCCGCCGCCCAAGGAGACTGGACCAGAGAGATCCAAGTCCGATGCAGGCCCTTCTGTGATTGGCAACGCAGGCTCTTCAGGGGTAGGAGATGGTGCTGCATTGGGACGCACCAGGTCCAAGAGTGTTCCAAGCGTTCCCGTACCAATTCTCGCCGATGATCTCATCTACAAGCTGGAGAAACTTGCCACGAATACGTCGACGATCGACGGACCTCAAGTCGGTCCTACAATCAGCCGGCACGATCAATATCACGGAATATCGAGGACCCCAACAAAGGATCTACACCAAGGAGACTATTGATGCATAGATTTTGATGTATGATCTGAGAAGGTCAGAATGACGTGAATCCGCTCATCAGACAGTTTCAACTCCATCTGTGTCACACCGCAGATTTTTGGTGCGAGCGTAACAGGATTTCCCTGACGCGGACTCAGTCAAGAAGGCTCTGACTGCGCTTCTGCCGGACTGCTGCCCGATACTCTGGCTCGCTCAGGACGGACATATGCAAGCCGCCGTTCACAACATCCCCAAGCCGCGCCCCAAAGATGCCCTTTCTCTTGGTCGCGGGAACGTTGCGAAGCTAGAATTATCTCGTCAGCAAGGTCTAGATGTTGATCCGGCCCGAAGCCAACTCACAAAGAGGAGAGCTGCACTCATCTGGTCGGTGTCAAGCATGTACTTCCAGGTTTGCTGGATGTTTTGCATTCTCTGCGACTTGGCACCACACAGCTTACCGATCAAGCTGAGAGCAAGCTGCATCCACGTTTCCACCGCCTTCACGGCTTGCAGTGAGATGACGTCGTCCAGAACCTCCATGCGTTGAAGTAGTGTCTCGGCTGCGCCAGCATATGCATCTGCCAGGACCAATTCCGAATGACCTTCAGCGACGAGTAAGCCGGCCACCAGGAGAGGATATGCATTCGTCTGGTCCGCCGAAAGCGGCTTCGCAAGAGGTCGTTGAGGCATACCACGCAATACCCTTGGATCCTCCGCCTGCCTGCCATCCATTTTGCCGTAAAGATCGAAGAACGTCGTCATGATTGGTTCAAAGCCATTGAGAGCACCCTTCATCACGTTGAGGAGCTGTCTCCTATAGTCGCTTAGTGCCTGCTGGTACTTGGGCAACGAGCACGCAGAGCAGGAACATTCGAAGCCGTAGTATCTGGTGCGAAGGAAGCAAGGTCAGCACATGGGTCTATCAAAGAGGAGCTGCGAAGAGGCTTCGAGAAATCTCTATGCTTTTCAGATTGGGACTCAGCGTACAGGCGGAGGATATTCGCCCGATGACGCTTGCTCAGACGGTCAAACATGGAGTTGTACGTGATGAAGATCTCCTCTCCACTGGCAATAGGCTTCAGCGCAACGACAGTCGCGGGATCAGATTCCGATCCGAATGCTGCGTTCGGCACACAGGCATGATTGATCAAGGAGACTTCGAAATACAACGCGGTATATCCATGGCCTCCAAAGACGTTTCCTGCATTGGGACATGTTCAGCAACTGGATGAATCATAACATGGATCGAATACGTACCCTTCCAAATCCGAAAGATCTTGTTGTACTGGCGTTTACCATCATGGAGGTCTAGAAAGCGTGCTTGGTCCGCTTTGGTGAGCTTGTTGAAGAGTTGCAACACCTCTGCCTCCTGAATAGCTGGGCCTTCTTTCTGGATCTTCATGGCTATGCGGTCTTTCATGATGGCGGTCCCGACGGAAATGGCTTTCGTCGCGAAGACGCCTCTGCCTTTGCCAGGCGACGTCTGGATAGCATACAGCTTGGCCATGGCGAGGAGGGCAAAGAAGGACAAGTTGTATGATGAACCGACAGCTTCGTACCAGCCATCGGTGTGATGTGTAGTTAGCAGGATGATGCTTCTCGCCATTGCCACTGCTTTGGTGGATCGGACATGGGTAGAATGCACGTACCCGCTCACCGAAACAAACATGAACGGAGAGCAATGCAAACGATACGATATGCATTCATGATTGTTGCCTGTAATGGTGACATGAAAACTCATGGAATCATGTCAATGTCAATGGGCTGTGCACATATTGCCCGACAGTCGTATCTCAGCTGCTCACCATGCTGCTCATACAGAGCCCGTCAAACTTTGATCCCTTCTACACGGCCGAAAGCCTTCTCATGGCATCATCACTTGTAGCTCAGCTGGTCATACACGTTCAGGTAGCCGCCCTTATCGGTAGTTGTTGGCATCTCGACTTCCGTGATGATGGCCTGTAACGCGAACAACCGCGAGGTCAGCGGTGTCGCTGAGCAGCAAAGAGACAGTATTGAAAGGTCGCTCACCTGATCCTTATCGGCAAATTCCCAATCCGCGCGACAAAACGGACATGACAAACGTGCTGTCTTCGCCTTGGCCCATTCCTGCAGGCATTCCTAGAAAGCGTGAGCCATTGCAGTGAGTAGAGCGTTGTCGGCGATTTAGAACTCACTGTGTGAATGTTGTTGCCACAGCTGGTACGGCACCACGTCACAGACTCTTCCCCAAACTCAGTGAAGCAGACGGGACAGTCGCCCTCGACGGCTTTACGCTTTCCGTCCTTTGGTTCGGCTTTAGCAACTTGTGCAGGAAGCGGGGGTGCTGCTGCGAAGAGTTCCTTCAGCTCGGAGGAGAGGAAAGCCTTTTGGTATTTGAGGTGCTCTGGCGCCTTCAATACGTGGTGCAGGACATAGATGACATGCTTGCACTGGGGCCTCTCGCCGATTTTCTTCATGAACAGGCCCGTTGCGCTGGGACACGTGCAAGTAGTCAGATGGCTGATGCGAACTGAATAGATGCTGCCCTTCGAGCCTGCCACCTGAAGGGTCTCGTAAGGACAATCCGTGTGATTGGCGTGGCAGTCATGCTCGACCCCGCGAAGGCGACTCAGGATGAACATCTTGTGCGTATTGGCTCTGTCAAGGTAGCCCTGGTACTCTTCAGAAGGCTCGGCGATGGACTTTGCCAGGCGTGTTTCCACTTCGCCGGGCGCTAGCTTCTCAATCGATTGCAACACCTCCCTAACACGGGTCTCTGCCTGTCCTTGCATCCAGTCATTGGTCTTCGACGAAGTTCCGCTGCCGCGAGTAACGGCGAAAATCTGTGGCTGCTTGCGCCAGCGAGTGCCCCATCTTTGATAGGTCAGCAACTATGTCTGAAGAAGACCGCGAAGGGCGTCAGCGACACTCGCTATGTGGACTTGACTCACGGAATCAGTGTGCCAACTGGTGGAGCTCCATATAGTTGCTGACCAGGGACTGAGGCAGACTTCTTGGCTCGCTTCTTTTTGGGCTTCTCCTGCAGCACATCGAGGTCGGCGTCATCCTCGTCTTTGACATCGCCGGGCTCAGTGAAACGGGCTCGCTTCTTGCTGGGCTTGTATTCGCTCGCGGCCTCCCCGTTGGTAGGCTGGAAGTTGCCAGAAGTGACGTCGGAATCTGTCTCCTGGACGTCTGGCGATGGCTCGTCCTTGACCGATACCCCCGTTGTGTTTTCTGGCTTGTCTTTGCTGTGGGATCCAGTGGCTTTCTTCCGGATCGGCAAGACCTGCGCTGCTTGCTCCTGTTCTGATTGAAACGTCTTGACTGTGGTGCGAGTGCGACCAGATCGCCTCAAGCCGTCGTTCTCCATCTTGTCAATAGTCGGGAACGAGATGTCAGTCAGTGCTTGATAAAGGCTGAAGCCGTGGACGTCCGTGGAAGTTGAAGCGAGTGTAGTTAGCAGAAGGGGAAGCAGTGAGCAAGAATTGACGCGATCTTGAATTAGGCATCAGGTTGGTAACCTCAGGCTTCCGTGCTCACGTCGATATTGCGGGCCCTGAATCCGCGCCTGCCTCAGATTTCGAAATGGCAGTTACGATCGTAGCGGTGCGAGCGCAACCATTCTCAACCCATGAACAGTTTCGAGAGGCCCTGGCATGAGAGTTGCTTATGCCCTTCGCGAGGCCTTGACTGGAATTGCAGAGCGAGGCTTGATCGTAAGGAGGCTCCATGCACTGGCGTGTCCGCAAGCAAAATTTCATGTCGAACTTCCACAATGCTAATCATGGCATGCGCTCCCGAGATTCCCTCCACCTGAACCTCAAGACCTAATCGCGAACAATGCGGAACGACGATCGTCCCATTCAGCACCGGCGACGACGTCTGCGGCAAATGATGACGAAGCTCTCGACCTACCTCTGTCAGAAGTGCTTATACTGAGTAGGTAGAGCACACCAAGACAACTCAAGCACATGAGATGGAGAGCTGTGACATGCACTCAAGCTTCTATCTTGGACTTGCACTACGCCATGTTGACAAATGGTAAGTGAATGTCATGGAGCCTTGCTTCACTGCGTGAGATCTGTATAATTTGATCATGAAGGTATTTTATCCAGACTATCCTCGTGCATAAATACTTCCTTCCAGATTGGTGTATTGAATGGCTACTGTGTGTGCAAAATACTTTTGTTGTAGCGATCATTTTTCGATCGTTCAGACCTCCTTCCCAAATTGGAAGGCGCTCTCGTGGCGCGGCCCTACACGGCAGGCAGACTCGCAGAATTTGACCTGGAAGAGTTTTCGACACGAACCTTTCCGAGTTCGCAACATCATTCAGCCCCACCCAAGATCTTTTCAGGTATCTCTAGCCTTCGAGCCATACACTACCGAAGATTAACAGTGCAGCGAGACCCCGTCTACTGCCGCCGCAGCAGCTACAAGCTTCTCGGCRAGTATCGATCATTCGGCACGGCTCATACAGATCTCGATCAGCCTCACCGCAAGGCTCATGAACGAACATGACGAAATTGCAAGACCTCGGCGACGGCCCGATGGTTCTTCACTCCCACGTATCTGTCGTCATGAGGAAAGACGCTAAAGAGCGGTGAGAGGAGGTGTATCATGTATGTATACCATGAAGATCTGCAAGTGACTTGGTACAACTCTCTTCGAGAGTGGGCGGGAACATGGCGCGCACAGCATCGACGAGGAGTGGCGATAGCAACAACCACCTSCCCACAGACTACAGATGGGCTCCGGACTCAGCCGACGTTCAGCGTCATGTGGCCGTCTTACATGCGCTGAATCTTGACACACGACTGACGCGCCAAAGAGCATAGCAGGGAGGCAGTGCTGCTTCTGTTGTGATATCGACAGCATCGTCAGGCACTATCATCTGCCGAGGCCACCAAGTTCGTCCATGGGCGTTTCACCATTGCATTAAAAACACATTCCAAGATACGATATGCGTCGCCATAAATTCGGCAGCTCACAGGCTTAGCCGCATGACAGCCRTCTCCATTGACGACTTGCCAGATCGGGGTTACGCTACAGCTGTAAGGTAAGGATGTCAAGCAAGCGCATCTGAGGCAATCGGGGCATGGATGGCGCGTTTGGATCGTGATTTGACATTGGATTTGTACGCCAGCATGRTCCATCCCGATGCCTAAAGTGTACGGACGGACCATCAACGGCGAAGAAAGAATGGAATGGCAGCTGGCGTAAAGCACCAACGTTTGGTGATTTCGCATCATCGAGTGAGGTACAATCGAGGCTGATCTCTATTTCAACTGCAGCGCGATTGGAATAGCCGCGACATGCTTCAGCAGATGCCAGACCGCATCATGTGCACTGTACCATCACAATCAGGAAAATCCATGGCCATGGAGCTGTGAGCAGCAGAAACCCTCTTATCGGGGTCGGTCTTGACAAACTACCCTACGCTGTCGTCACGATCAAGACGGATTGTCGTGGATGTCGACAACCTGCATCGGGGTGTGGGGAAAACGCAGAGGACGGCTTTCTCGCGTCTGGCCRGGCCTGGAGCCGCCACCAAGAATTGCGTCTTTAGTGAGACGCGGTACACTGCGCACCGATCTCATTGCGCACCCGCTGTGCCATGAGCAAGTGTTTGCTGTAAAGATCACTGGAAGCACTTGAGGCCGCTCCATGCCGTGATACAGTACCAAGCGGTTGCCAGAAAGACGCCCACGGCAATGTTTGCCTCCGCACCCTGGCAATCCTTGGACGTACCCTTTTAGCGTGGGGTGGTTCGCTCGCATCCCGGCATGCTGAGCAGGCCGCCGATAAATCCCGGGTCGAAGGTATCGCGAAGAGGCCTGCCTTGGTTGAGATGGCCACCTTTCGTTCAGCGCTCGACAGGTGAAGGTCATCAAAATACTTGGCAGGCTGCTTTGAACGCCTCGTTGTATCAATCTGATTTTGAGTGAACCCGCGTCAACGTTGAAGTCGACCCACAGAGCTGTTTTACTCCGCACGGGAGGCCACGTTTTTCAGCAAGGGCGGCTCGCGCGCCATGGTGAGGTGCGATTTAGCGGCGACGGTAACTGGCCCGAACCGTGTGGTCTGCTAGGGCACCCCTCACGCATGAACCCCGCCGGACTCTCTCGCTTTGTGCATGCTCACATCGCCTACGAAACGGGCGGAATGTGAAGATGCTTGCCGGGCAACTCATTGCTCATGCATAAGCGCACTTGTTGGGAGGTCGAGCCGCGATGTTGCGAGCCTCTGGACGGCAAATTGATGAGCGTCAAATGACGAGCTGATTCGTCGTTGACCACAGTGATCAACCGCACCCTCAGATTGTCGACTTACCAAATGGAGCAGTCTGTCCTGATTGGCAAGCGCCGCACAAGCAATARTAATAACGCAGAGGATGCAGATGCAGACTTTTGTCAGCCGCAGGGCGTTGAAACAATTCTTTCGCGTATGCCTGCCGTCGAATTTTTGCTTGGCTTCTCAAGCGAGGCAGCCGTTTTCCGTGCGCTGGTAAGTCAGTGCATGGAGCTGATGGCGTTGATCGCATGAGCGCAATCGTTCCATCGACAGGTTATAGCAACAAGGCAAGCTTCCATCACACATCAACACGTACTCAGATAAAGCTCTGCGTCTTTGTCCGGGTAGCATCGGAGGACACGCCGAGCTCTTTCCAACATAAAAGTACCCGGACGACTAGCTTGGGCCCTTGCTCACCCACCCACGCTACTTCATGCATCTGCACTCATTTGTCCGAGTCTGCGTGATCGTCCGCCCAAGCCAATTCGTGTGCACGAGGCAGCTCCAGAGGCCCCACCTGCATGCTTTGATTGGCCATCAGGGTCATCGTGCCTGAGACGCTTGCTTGCGAGCCTCACCCAACAACTCACGCCTTGCTCCTCTCCAATTTTCCTTGGTCAATATATACGTACCTCCTCCACCTGATTACTTTTCTCCTCTGCCTACAATTTCTATTGCACCATAGCATGCCATAAATGCAACACCATCAAACATCCGCACCCAATCTTGTCTAACGCCATTTCCATCATTCCCTCGACATCGCGCCACCAGACGTCCGTGCGTGTGCGTATGATTCACAACCAACTGAAATACTTTTACATCTTCGAGACCACTCTTCAGACTCACCACCATCTGGCAACATCTTCTCTTGATATCATCGCCGTCTGACCTTGGCCACTCAGTCTCTGCATTGACCGAGACAACACCTTCTTGGGTCACCGTAGCTATCATGGACTGCTTTCAAGACTGCTGCCTTTTCTGTGACCGCGACTCCCCCGACGGCCCGTACTGCTCCCAGCACTGCAGAATGGCCGATATGGAAAAGTCCAGCATATCCAACTCAAGCTCGCCGACTTCTCCATCGGCATTTCGAACAGAATTGAAGCGGGACGCCCGTTACCAGCTGTCACCGGCACTCAACTTCAACCAAGAACGAACGCCGGGTTACGATGCTCCTGCCGCCACTGATTCGAAGCGACCACGCTCTTCGTACTTTATGTGGTCCACACCAGCCCAGCAACATGAGCATATCTCATCAGAGGAACGCTCTCTATCCCCGTCCTCGTCCAGGACGTCATTATCATCAACGACCAGCGCGTCGAGTCTGAACTCCCGCAGTGGATTTCTTCCTCAGACCAAAAAGGAACTTCAGGACTATTACAGCCTTTTCGACCAAGCCCGGGCAGCCAAACGAAGGTCGAGCACAAGGTAATCGTCATGCCGACGTTACCGTTGCTCACCCCTCTCTTCTCTTGTGGATGGATCCTCTTTACACCACTCTTGTTTCCATAAACGACAGGGAACACTTTTCATCACGCCATCATGGATTCGGCAGGAATGGAGTCTTGCATCACGGCCTGTACTACTAAAAGCATACGAATGGAAAATTCGAAACGAATGTATCTGAATGAGAGAATATTTGATCAAGTTGGCGTTTGGGAAATGGCCGGCGGGCCAGATGCATCACGGAAAGGCGAACTGTATCCGGTGTGTTGGAAGCATGGGTTTCTCACTGCTCTCGCTTGTGCTTTTTCTTGTTTGTCCGCAACTATGGAGGATACCCTTGCTTGCAGGTTCGATTGCGCAATGAGCGCGAATGTTTCAAGGCTGTGGAGCTTTAGCCTCCCACAGAGACGAGGATTGTGCATGCGGCAGTTTCAGCGCATTGTACTACAAGGCCTCAATGGACACTGAACCAGTCGGTGCTAGGCATGTTTGCTTAGATCAAGGCAATCTGTCTGCGAGACGAGAAATACTAGTCCCTCAATCCAAGAACCTTTGATACCGATCATAGTGCTCCAAAATTTCTCAATCGTCAATCACACTCCGGCACTCGCTGCTCAGCACGCTCATTGTGCATACCGATGACATCGGCGCAGTTGCACGCTGGCACTCTACAATACAGCTGCAGCGACGTAGCTGCAGCGGGAGGTTGGCTTTCCACCTCTCTTAGCGCTGCGTGTGACCTCAATAGCCTTGCACCCCGCTCACACTTGTCTGCCAACCTCCTATGCATGCATGGCCTAGCGACGGAACCCCGAACCCTGTCTCAATGCTATCAGAATCATGACTGGCTGGTAGGTCGTCGGTACCTCGACGAGAAGATCAATTTCCGCATTCGAGCTACAACAGCTGCGCGTGAGTGGGGGCCATGTTAATTGCACTTTTGCCAAAATGCCTGCGGTAATTCCAGCGAAGTGGTTGCGAACGGACCGTCATGACCCTCGCGAGTTCGCATATCTCTAGGTTGCCTCAGCTGGGCAAGCTCTGGTGAGACAGTGGCAGAAGTGACCAGATCGTGGAGATCCTCGGTGTAACGAGAAGATGGAGTGGCTTGATTCCCTTGGAGTGCCGTTGACCGAACTCGGTCTCATAATGACGATATCTTGCGACTGATAGCAGAATGTTTGCACTGCAGTACTTTGAGGCTGCATGTACTATCGAACTCTATTGCCGTAAGGTGGCCCGAGCGTGCTTGTACTGTATACCTTATTCCGTTGGCCAAGTCCRCAATTCCGAGTCGTAGAAGAAAGAAAGATGGAAGGAAGGAGTGTGAGATGGCTTGACTCCCTTTCACGTAAGCACAGACTTGATGTTTATTGTGCTGTGTTACAGCTTCATTAGGACATTACACATCGCACCACTGGCAGTTTCGACTCCACTCCGCTAAACCATGTGCTCGGGTCCAACTACATCGTCGCTCTTCTTGCGGTCCTCGACAGACGCCTCTGATGGCGTGCCATTCTGTCCCACAATGGTCTCCTGGTCGGCCGCGTACAGCACACCATCCACAGAAACCGGGCCCTCGCCACTAGCGTGCAGATACCAGTATGCCATGCCAACAAACAAGCCCCCACCGATAATGTTGYCAATGAGAGCAGGGATCAGAGACTTCCAGATATAGAAGCTGGTTGTAATCAATGGATCGTTGTGGAATATTGCCGTGGGAATGAAAAACATGTTGGCAACGACGTGATCGAGACCTGGGAACATTTGTAAGTTTATTGATGGCAGACTTCGAACAGAATGACACAAACCCAAGGCAACAAAAGCAAATGTAGGCCACCAAATTGCAATCACTTTGGAGAAGTACTCTCTTGCCATGAAGGCGAGGAAGCATGCCAAGCATACCAACCTAGAGACTGTTAGTCGAGCTCTCCCTGACAGCCATGGCTTCTACCCTACCAGTTGGCTCCAATGCCACGTAGAAAGATCGAGTGCCACTCCGGGACAACCATCTTCGTGTTCGCGAAACTGATGACCTCCTTTTGGTATGCTGGGGCGTCAAACACACCGCCATAGCCCGTGATGATGGCCACCAAGAAGAGAGAGCCGGCCAGATTACCCCAGAACGTGACGAACCAATGTAGCAGCATCTTCCAGACTGACAAACGTCGCTGGAGGACCGAGATCGTAGTGATCTGGAAACATGAATTAGCGTTTGCTAGCTTGCTCAACCTGGACGGAACCAACCATGAAAGATCCCGTGCAAAGATCAGTACCGGTTACGATGACCATCGTCAGGCCGAAGGGAAAGACAAGTGCAGCAATCGTTCGGATCAGTCCTGGTGCATTCTCTTGGAACCTGTGATCATTGACAGAGAGTGTCAGCAAACGACCCAAACAGTGCAACAGTCCACATAGGAGCATCATCGCTAGAGTCYCTCAATCTTTGGAAGTACAACCCACAWTGCCAGCGTGCCCTAATCAGCAAGAGACTGTGCGCGAATTGTTGAGACAAGCCACGGGCTCGGCTCCTCCTTGTCCTTCGGGTCGACATACCATGGCGAGGTGTTGGTGCTGATCAATACAGCACAGGCGAACGACAAAAGCATCCCCGCAAGAACAGAGCTCAAGAACATCTTGTCCAATCGCATGTTGGCTTTGGCTACGCCAGCACGCCCAATGAGCTCCACGGTCTCCTTGGGAGTGTAGGCATTGACTGATACAGAGACATGCAGTTAGCACCAGGAGGATCCAAGCTGCGGCAGTGGAGACATACCAATGACATTGACATGTTGGTGCATCGTGGGCGAGGTTAGCTGGCCAAGTCAGAGGTGGTGAAAGATACTGGACCTGTCAACTAGGATTCTCGCCTGGACGAAGCCATCGCTTCCTATATTACAAGCAGACTCACCTCTTCAACCGCTTAACAGCTCTCATTCATCCATTGGAAGAAGCCGCGGAGACAGCATGAACACGCTCCAGGACACTCTGATAAGCAACAAACGGTTGATCGAATCCGATATGTTACTCGCAACACCAATGAGAGCTGAACTGCAACACTGCACGATGATCGTTGCCGTGCGCATAGAAAAGCTTGATAGCGAGCAATGTGCGTACCGGAACGCCGTTGACATCAATTTGAGAAGCTTGGTATGATAAGAACACATGGAGTAGTTGACAGGGTCGATTTTCAGTGATAGATAAGGAGGATGCTCTGTTTTGGGAAGGAGAGAGGTCGATCCAATGCATATGCTCTTGTTGAGACCACAATCTTTGACGAGCATTGTTCTGGACGCGACAGACAGTCGCCGGCTGGAGCATGCAACGGTCGTGCTGAAAACTGTGATGCCGGATAAGTTCCACATATCGATGGTCCCTGATGAGCGTTAACTTGGTGTGCTTTTATCCACCTTTTCTTATCTTTCTCCACCTCCGCAAAGTACTCCAGCTTCTCCATTCCGCCCGAACAATCTAGTTGGAGATTGTCTCGATTGTGAAGAATGGCGAATGTCAAAGCTCTGCGGGTTGAATCCGCCGACGTCCGACTATGCAAGAGTTGTGCTTCGTTTAGCTGACCCGCTCAGACAACCACAGCGCTTGTATACCGGGAACTGCTCTTCGACAAGAATGCCGAAACAACAAAGTGAATGACAGATGTGCTGAATCCTGCTTTTCCATACCGATGTGGCCTACTCGACCGTCATCAAAATCTACGTGCATGCGTAATGCTCCCTTCTCTACCCATAACAGTAGCAAGCATGTATATTTCCCAGTACTTTACCGATTCCAGCGCCGACGCTCACCACTCCTCATTCAATCGCAAAACCTATCCAGTACCGCTGACAGCAAGCTTCATCAAATGGTCCATGAAAGTTTGCAGGCTGACATCATCTGTGAAGATTGTCTGCGCAGTCTGAGTGACACCTCCGTAACTAGAAGAGGTATGTGTCGTAGACGGGTTGAGCTTCGCCAGGAGGAAACGCGCCTGAGAACCGCCCGCATCACAGACGATGAAGCGGGGTAGAGGGAAACGATCTTGGATGAGGTCCTATAGGTGATGACCGTTAGTGGCTTACTCGAACAGCAAATGTCTTATGGGCACTTACCTTTGCGTCCTGCTTAGGAGCATCGAGAAGCTCGCTGAAGTTCTCATAGCCTTCCATGTCCTGGTACCCAGCTTTTCTCCATTCCGCCATCGTCTCGCCGTGGAAGATGAGGATGTGGAAGAAGGTATCGAGGAGAAGGATTGTTTGCGGCTGGATGGATGTTGAGTCGAGCAACACAGGCATAGAGCCTTCTTGGTCGAATGTGTACGAGTCGAGGGTAGGCTGAATCATGACTAGGGAGTTAGAGACGTCCTCATGATTGAGCACGTGTCTGTAGAAGGCCGTCTCAYCAGGAGAATTGTTGAACACTTGTAGGAATTGTGATCGGCGAAGATGGAACATGAACTGTGGGTAGAGGGTGAAGTTCTTCTCGAGACGGAAGCTGGAGGGGTCGTCTTTGCGGTATTCGGCAAACCGAGAGCAGAGACGAATGAGCATGCGGTCTACCCATCGCAAGACGTCTGGACCGTCGTCAACCTCAGCCTTGAAAACAGCGATCCGGCTCATCAGCACAGCGGCAGCTTCCTGGTCGAAGGACTGGGCGATCGCCGGATCACCACTGGGCCCACTCATGTTTCTTCCGACGGTCGTCACACGGAGATGATATTGCCCACCACTGTGTTGGTAGTATGTGAGGAATTGGATCAGACCCTTCTGAGGGCTTTGCTGCATAGGTGCAGCGGGGCCGCCCTGAGAAGCAATCTCAAAGTAGACACCATAAGATGCTGCTGGATCAATTGAGCACATCTTCCAACTGCATGTGTTTCCAATGCCGCACTCCGTCTCGCCGACCGAAGAAGACTTTTTGTTGAGTGAAACAGCGTGACCAATGAGACCGGTGACTTTCAGCTCTTTCGTGGTCAAGACCTCGAGCGAGGCATTGAAGCCCATGAGGAGGTTGCCCTGTGCGTCTGCATCGAAAATCTTGGAAAACGACTGCTTGTACATGGATGATGTGAAGGAATCAGTGAGAATGATGTGTCCTCCAGTGCTATTGGGCAGGCCCTTCATTTCCAGGAGACCAACCTGATCCAGACAGCCGGCAAAGATGTCCACCACATGTCCGTTATGCGCAATACGCTTCGCGAGTGTGTCGTAGAACTTAAGCGCCTTCTTGTAATACTTGATGTTGTCCCTGTCGATGTCGTGATGAGAACGGATCTGCTCCTTGAGCTCTGKACCCACGACCATTCCAGGTCCCTCGGTGGCTGGACCACCCGTGAACAGCATGATACGAGCGCCGGAATTCTGGAAGCTCGCCTCGAGGATACCGGCAGCCACGGACAGCGCAACACCTGTGCAGCGAATGGCACGCTTGTCGTTCGCTACGGGCCACGGGTCCTTTTGCAAGCTCTCCAACACGTTTGTGAGCTGGAACTCGCACTGTTGGACCGGAAGCAAGAATCTCGCTTGTGCACCCCCGACTGGCGGTGCTGCTGGCCGGCCTGGCTGAGGTTGTGGCTGCGCTCCCGGCCTCGCACCGCCTCCCATTGTCAATCCTAACATCYCCTGCACCTGCTTCGCGCCGTAGTCCTTGTTCCCGCGGAACACATAAGATTTGGCGCACTCGGTGTAGCCCAGCTCGTGTACCTGTGCCATGGTGCCATATGTGATCAGACCCACCAGCGAATGCGGAGGCAGAAAGGCAAGAGCGTTGATGATACTGTCCCTCAACGCCTTGAGCGAATCCYCCTCCTGACATGTGTCAACCACAAATACGAAGATTGGTGGTGTCGGTGCGGGGCGGGCCAGTCGGTACTCGATCGTGRTGCTACCAGGGTGGAGCTCCGGAGGAATCTGACTCTCGCTAATGTCCTTGTAATGGGGAGGGAGGTTGTTCCGCTGCAGACAGAACGGGCAGATCCATATCCGCGCGCGCATGTCTACCTGGCAGAAAGGGTTCAGAACGGCTCGACATGGCGGCTTGCATGTGACGGGTTCGTATTGCAGCAGAGGAGTGCCATCGGTCTTTTCCTTCAGCGGAGTGTAGAGGGCACCAATGGGCACGACCAGTCGGCTGGCTTCCATGCGCGAGGAGGGGAAGGTGTTCCATGATAGACGGATGCCATCGCGGTCCTCAATGTCCGACCACTGCTCCTTGAGCGCTTCGTGGTCCATTGTGAGAGGGCTCTTGCTCTGTTGCTCTCCGAATGGACGCAATGAGCCGAACGTGGTGTTTTCTGGAAGACGATCGACTGAAAAGGTCAAGCAGCAGTTGTTTAGGCTACGTGCAAGGCGAGACACGCGCACGGGGGATACGATAGAAAGGGTTCCGCGGTGAGGCCAAATGGCAGAAGTGGACCCGCGAGCAACGTCGTCAGATTGGGCTTAGGATGCTGCTGACTGTGCTGGACCTAACATCAATTTCGCCCGATCTCCGCCCTCTTCTCTTCTTCTTTCATCTACAATCACATGCCCGCGCTACCATACTACTGATTTATGACGGCCACTGCTCTCCGTGGCGTGGCCGTCCTCGCGCAGTGGCACAGAACAATCAAATGACCCGTTGCTGGGCACCCGACCTTGATTTTTCGCCCGTCTTGGGTTTCTTTCTTGAGAGGGAGGGAATCAGCTGTGGCCACATCTCCCTTGTTGAATGATGGTGTATTGAATGAAAGTTGATGCTCTCAATGGTGGAATGGTGAGCTGGCATCTCAGCGAGTTTCACAACTCCTCGAATCGAAGTGGAAGCCATTGGACACAGGCAGAATGGAAGCTTGCAATGACTGGTCTGAGTAATCGTAGCCACAGAGGGATCTCCTCTCCAACCTCTATTGCTGTCTACATCGGTACATGCTAACTGCAACTTGACATTCCGCCTTCACCTCTCACCATTTTAGCCCCAGCCTGCACTAAGCTCACGCCCATGACAAAGCATCCAAACACGATGCATACATACGCAGCATAAGTCTCCCAGGTCTTTCTCTTCGCAAGCTTCACATAGCACAGCGGGGGGAGGATGTACGCAAGAGCACAGGCGCTCGTTGCGCCCACAAGCTCGAAAACAATGCCAACATCGCAGGTGAGGRGTGCCATGCCCATCGCTCCCGTGACGAGTGAGGTCGTAAAAATCAAATGGCGATTGGGCTGGAAGGGTTCTGTTGGGAAGTAGTAGAGTGTCATGACTTCACGACAGACGAAGCATTCGAGTGGGAGGGTGGTGAGCATGTTGAGGCCAAAGCAGCTAGAGAGATACTCGTTAGAAGTGTCGGGTGGAGTCGGGCAAAACTGATACGTACAGTCGTGCAATATTGACCATGATGTTGTCCGAAGGGAAATTGTTCAAAATGTTGGCCTGGGTTCGATCGCCGAAGCACAGATAGCCAGTCAGCGCCATTACGAGACATGCCAGCATTGAGACGCCGGTTGAGTAGTGCGTGACTTTGGCGAAGCGGTCCATGGTTGGTGTCCTGAGCGAGCCATAAATGAGCAGACTGTTGTGATGACAGACAAATGCAAAGGAAATCACTCCAATGGCCTGGATGACACCGCCATTGACGAGCAAGCTGCCTTTGAGCTGTCCACGCGACTCCGCCGGCATCATCGGACCTTGCGTGATCACTGTAATTATGATTACGACCATACTGATGAGGGCCAATGTACTAGCTTTCGCAAGCTATAAAGCATTAGTCGTCGTTAGATCTGCGATTGAAGGAGACCTACCATTGCAATGTCCCGGTATAGAGATAGTGGGTACGATATGCCCAACGTGAAAAGAACGATGATAGCCCTCCTATCTGTGAGAAGCCAGAGAATCGGGATGTCGTACAGACCGGGGAACATGGCCCCGAGGACTCTTGGAATCGTGTCCCCAATAATAATACAGAAAGCAACCATTCCTCCAAATGCAAAGGCCCACTGAGCGACAGATATTGCCACCAATCCTGATTTACCGAAGCAGTGCTCCATCGTTGTCTGGAATGAGTTGGCGCCGCTCAGTTTCGAGTTGGTAACAATAAGACGGATCGTCCAGTCGACCGTGATAGTCAGAACAATTAACAGTAGAACTCCCGTGAGCAGTCCAGCCTGCTTGAAAGCGTATGGTTGTCCAATGATCCCAGCACCAATAATGCTGTTGGCCATGTTCATAAAGGCACTGCGCAAGCCACTCTTTGGCCGCGAAGACTCCAGCTCCGCGAGATCAAGATCGTTGGCCACGGAGACACTGGGAGCCTCGATGCCAGTCAGGAGAGGGGCTCGCTGATATTYCGAAGTCGAATTGCCATTCATATAGTCCTCATCATCCATCCAATCCTCCTCGACGTGTCCTCCGCCATGCTGCTCTTGTGGCTCTTCCACATTGAAGCGTACTCTGTGCGGTGTCCGGGGTGTCCCATTAGGCCGAATCTGAGCAAATGAGGACTGCCTTCGCGGCGGTATACCCGGATGTGTATTGCCATTGCGCTTCGCTGGCGATGGCGGCTTCGAACCTAATTCTAGGTCTTCATCAGGCGAATCATCATTGTCTTGCTCCTGCTGCAGCAATCGCACTGCTTCGTGTTCTTCGCTGTTGGGGTTGCGCGCAGCCTCTTGGGCGGTTGTGTCGTCTTTGGCCATGGCAGAGCATTATTGCTATCGCAGATTCAGGAGTGCATGGTTGGCTACGGGGAGTGGATGCAAGAGAGGGCCGAAGTTCGCGAATACGTAAGCTGCGAGCCAGGAGCTTACTCTTGCAGCTTATTGAGGATCAAGATAGATGAACGGAACCGGCTTTGTTTCAATCTTGTTGTCAAATCGGCAGCTATTCGTCTAGTCAAGAAAAACGGAGAATGTGCTCTTAGCAATGTTCCCGTCTTGAGGAGGCCAATTGTCAGGTGGCAGTAGTGGACCTRCAAGGATGTACCTTGTATCTTTATTTAGTTTTAGCGCGACCCTTTTCTTCGCGTCTTACACGTGAACCTCCACCTGGTGTCGATCTCGACGTCAACCTGAGTTTATGCAAATAACATCAAGATGCTATAGCAATGACAGGTGACAGTAGACGCTCGAAGCCCAGGAATCTCGACAGAAGTCGGCCACCATGACCACGATACATATGTCGACATTGAAAGCATGGCAGTTGAAATACTGGGCTTTTCTCACTGGAGCTGCTTCCACGGGAACAAAAGCTGAATTGCAGTCTGCACTGAAAAGACCAGATGCTGTAAACGCTAGATTGGACCGTTCATTACCGCAGCGAATCGTCAGTGTAGACATGGGCATCCGAAATTTGGCATTCTGCGCATTGGAAATACCCTCGTCGAACCATTCCTCGGGACCAATGCCCCTGAAAGTTACAAATTGGAAACGTATGGACTTGCTCAGTACCGCTTCTAGTTCTCCCGAAGCTTTAGACGTCGTAGCAGCCATAGAAGACGCCGGATCAAAGACCACCAAAGCACAGCGCCAGTTGGAATCCGCCATCGCAAGGGAAGCGTTCACACCCTCTTCACTGTCGAAGACTGCTTATGGAGTTACCACAGAGCTTTTAAATCTCAAGCCAACAAAGATCCTGATTGAAAGGCAACGATTCCGCTCTGGTGGCGCATCAACGATTCTGGAATGGACGATCCGAGTGAACATGCTCGAGAGCATGTTGTGGGCTTGTCTAGAGACTCTGCGAGCATCTGACACGAGCATAGTGTCTCCTGATATTCATGCAGTCAATCCGGCGCGTGTTGCCCATTTCTGGACCGAGGGTCTTGCATCAATTCCGTTGCGGCCACCTCAAGATATGTTCATCTCGGGCAGTACGCTTGCAACCACAATCAGTGACGCCGTGGCAAGAAAGGGGAAAGTTGACAAGAAGGCCAAGGTTTCAATTGTAAGATCTTGGGTCGCTGGAGAGTCAGACGATGTCTCTCTATCGTTCGAGGGGCAGGCGGCTGAGATTTCAGAGGCTTTCAAGCAAGCGAGAGGTGGTCGTCTGATAGCAGGCGGTAAGCTCGATGATTTGGCGGATTGCTTGCTGCAGGCAGTAGCGTGGGCAAGATGGGAAGAAAATCGCAGAATCATCGWTCGACTTTGGCAGAGTGCTGGTGGCACAATGCTTCCGGAAGGGTCATGATGCAACTGAAATACCTCGCCAGGTTGCGAGGTTGAAAAAGGCATCGTCCCCATATCCTTGCCCACACTCTTGCCATGGAATACAAAGGGGAAAGGAGCATCACTTTGACAGTTCTTATCTGCTCAAAGACTTTTCCCACTCATATGAGCATGACGTCTTCAGATACGCTTCACACATTGTTGAGTTGATGCCTGATGCAGACTCACACCGCCAAATATTACGAACGGGAGAAGCGAGTACCAGAATGGGCGACTCCCAAGAAGAAGCAGAACCCTCTGGGGCCCAGATGACCGTAATGTCTGGTGCGAGACGGACAAATATGAGTTCTACTATCAATGTGTGAGGATAGACTTTGGTGACAGTTTTGGCAACATAGTTCACATGGTTGAGGCTTGGGAAAGCTACGAGCAGGCTTGTACTCAGCTGAATGGATCAGAGGACTGATGCRGGAGAGGCGGGCCCACGAGGCTAAGAGCGCGCATGAGAGGGGTGTGCTGACGGAACGATTCTGAATGTGGCCTTGGAAAGAGACCTTTGAGTCACTACTTAGGTACCCAGCATCTTTCGCCGCGTAGCGACAGTGCAATCCCCTTGATGTACACGGACGTCAACTCACCTAGTCTTCTTCCCCTGCACAGCACGTAGCTCCGCTCGATGGCAGCGTCCCACGCACACGCTTGCCCACCTCGTGACCATCCGCACAGAAACTTGTCTTACTGATTGACTTATTATTCGCTCTCTGCGCTCGAACCCAGGATCGAAAACTTGCCGATGATCGTCCTGCCTCTGCTCGTAAGTCTTACAAAAACTTGTGATCCGGCTGAACACCTGCTGTAGTACGGGCCTGGGTGGACTTCACAGCAGCTACGCTAGATATCTAGACRCTGCTTCTTGGGCTCTGCAGGTTCACCCTGTCAACCTTCAAGCCTTGCGATGTCTCAAATCTGCACCTTTCGGGCAGGAATCTCCTCCTCTCCGTCATCGTCGCTTTCATCGAATAGGTCATCGCCGCCGTCGACCATCGCAAATGCTTGCAACTTCGCCAGACGGTTGGCCTCGTCCATTTCAGCTTGCGCTCGCTGAGCAGCGCTAGGTCCCGATGATTTATTGATCTTGGGAGCGGAGGCAGGCGCAGGAGCAGGCGTGGGAGCAGCCTCCTCATCATCGCTAGACGATGGATTCCCGTCTGAAAGTTCGATAGGAGCGTTCCCACTTCCATTGCTGGGCCGCATACTCGGTTGCTTGCCTCCAAATGAAGAGGTCCTCGCGCCATTCGGCTTCGCACTCTTTGCAGCAACAGCGGGCTCCGGACTCGTGAGGGCTGCCTCGGTAAGTCTCATCGCAGCCTCCATGTGCGCGGTATCACTAGTGCGCTTCTTTTTCGGCCGGCCGGCTCTGCTACCGTGGACATCGCCATCGCGAAAAGTATCTGGCAGCTGATCTGGTCCATCATAAGTGCGATCGTTGAGGTATCCGGGTAAACTCCTTCTGCTGTTGCTACCACTTGCGCGACTGCGTCCACCATTGATGGCGTTGAACCCATCCCTCTCTTCAACCCCGCTGCCATCGTCGTCGCTACCAATGTCAATCTCTTCATATTCCACGTGTCCACCTCTGCTTTCTCGATTGCGTTTGCCTTTGGCACTTGCAGCCGTGGGCTCCACCTCTTTTATAGCGACCCACTTGCCATTCTGCTTCTCCCGGGGCCGATATCCATACGTTTCATCCTTCTCAACAGGGACGAGCGCCTTTTTCGTGTTGCCTGTAAGCACTATACCGTCTCGCATCTTGCGCTCTCGCTCCTCGCGAATCGTGCTCGGGGTCTTCTTGGGGGCAATATCGCTTTTCAGAAGCGACCCTGCATCTTGCTCGTCAGCGTCACCCTGAGCAAAGTGTACCGTAGGTCCTGGAAGCGGAGCTATCGTTGTATCGTCGTGCTCATGCTCGTGCTCAGCGTCAATATCATCTCCATGTATTGCAGCCTTTGCMGCTTGCACAGCTAGTAATTGAGCGAGTCTGGCTCCAGGGACCCGGAGCACTACATGCCGATGTTTGCCTTTGATTGCAGCCTGTAGGATGATGAATCTTCCGTCGGCTTTGGCTTTCTCCAAGGCCTTCCTCTCCTTTTCCTTCTCAAACTGCCGCTGAGCTTCATTCTTGGCCTTACTAGCAGAAGGGCCAGTTGCATTCTCTGCGAGATCAAACGAGCGGAAGCCGGCTTGCATAAGACGAGGTTTCTTTTGCTTGGGTGCCTTTTGCATAGAGATGTCACCGTCAAAATCATCATCACCTGCAGCTTCATGGCCGCTACGTTGCCGCTTCTTGAAAGGTCGCAAAGAGTCCATGTTGTCGCCGCTTGGGCTCTCCTCGTGCTGACCAGGATAGACGTAGTTGGACGACCCATCGTCAGGCTGGGGGTACATGGACGCTGTAGGAGCAAAGCCAGAGTAACCGGCGGCGGGGAGAGGTGCGTAGCCATCTGGTGCAGCACCTGCGACCATAGCTGCAGGAGGCGGGAGAAGTGCTGCGTTTGCAAGCCGGAGCTGATGTGCAAGCCGTGTCTCCTCATCTTCAGGAAGCGCACCACTCATCAGAGCAGGGTCGATTGGAGTTGCGTTCGGCGAATACTCCATCTCGACTTGTGTCACATCCACGGCAGCGCTATCATCGTCATCGTCAATCGCACCAGATCCCTTGTTCTTCTCCGCTTCTGCCCTCGCGCGCTGCAGCCTCCGAGACTCGCTGCCCTTCTCAGGTAAATCGTCCTTCAGCCAATTCAGATTCGAAACGCTGAAATCGACCAGTGCTTCCACACTTCGTGCATCAGCAACCTTTTTGGTGTCGTGCCCAAGAAGAGTCCCCTTCGGTTCGTACGTCTTCATCTTTCCCTCTTTCTTACACGCGCCTGCGAAGCATATACCCAAACAATGCGGGCAGGTCCAGTCTGGGTCCTCCATGATTTGCAAAGGCATTTTGTCCCAACCACGGAAGAGCGATCCATAGCACCAAGAGCGCTCACAAGTCGTGCACTTTGCCATTTTCCAGACTGGGTGCCTGTGGCAGCACACGTGACACGGTAGGTTGTTCTTCAGAAACGTCTTGCTCTTCTTCTTCAAAATCTTCTTGACCTGGCCGTCGTCCCCGACAATGATCTCCTCGTCTGACTCGTCGTCGCTTTTCGATTCGGGTTTCTTGACATCTTTGAAAGGACGTCGCTTCAACTGATCCTTGCACACTTCTGCAAGCGTCTTCTTGGTCAATCGCCGCCTTTCTTCTAGCAGCGGAAGAGGGGTTTTGTCAGTCTGACCGCCGTCTAGCTCCAAGATGATTCTGCGCCATGCGTCGTATTTGTTAGTCAATTCCTTCCACCGAAACTGTTCCACCCACTTCAGGCCGCTTATACAGGCGCATGAGCGGCCCATTGCATAACAGTCCATGCACACGTCGTAAGGATCGCCCTCGTCTGTGTCATGGCCAAGCAGGTCTTTGCAATGGCCACATGTGAGGAATCGGTTAAATATGTTGCCTCTGCAATAGGCGCAAGTGACGTTGGAGTCGTATGGAACGTATTCAGCCTTTATCGCTTCGCGATCGTCAGGATGGAAAGATTCCGAGAGCATGATCTGCTTGTACATGTTGAACAGACGCTTGAAATCCTTGATGAGCTGCTTGATTTTGCCAGAGTAGAGGTGGCGAGATGCTGCATCGCCAGGGATGCGTTTTGCTTGCGTTTGGGCGAGTGTGAGTAGCGAGGCATATTTCTGTAAAGTGTAGTAGACAATCGCTTTGTTCTTGTACTGTTCATCTCGACACACAATGCGGCTGCGTGGCAGAGCCTCGTTCAAAGCCATTTCCAGTGTCTCCACAGTAGTTCGATTCCAAGCTACCTTCATCGTGCGTGTTCCACGATTCCAGACTTGGTGTGGAGCAAGAGGTGGGATCAATATGAAATCCCCTGGGCGTTGCTCCACGATGTACACGCTAAAGGGAGCCTTTTTCCAGGCGACGACCTGTGCGAAGTGATTTTCAACTTCGATATCGTGTCCTAGGACGGAGAGAAAGTATTCGGAAACCATGTGGCGGTCCTTGGACTCGGTCATGAACCAGATAGAAGACCCTGGCTTTTCTGCTCTCCCATCGTCGGAGACAGTACCGCTTGCTTCTACCATGATATTCTGACCGAGTGATGCGCACATCTCGCGATGAGCAGGCGTGTACGTCCCCTCGTGGCCAATGTAGCATTGCAAATTCTCCGCACGCATGTCTGGTGGAAGAGAACTCATCAGGTCCCCAGCTCTGGCAATACCTCGTCCTAGTCTCCGACCAGGAATGTTGCTCGTCGGATCTGGGATAGCACCAGGCCCACCTGGTTCACCCGTACTATCATTCAGGTAGGAAACACTGCCAGGGATGTGGTCCTTTAGCTTATCCCACCAAACCGCTGGACAGTCGATATCCTTCAGATACACTCTCTGTCTGCCCTTTTCACGGTATGCGCCCGGCTTGTCGAAGAACTGGTTTGTCAACAGACCCATGTTCTTGAGGTAGTGGCCCATGGACAGCGGAAGATTCTCCTTGGCCGTGAGGTTCCGCGCATTCTCCACCTTCTCCCCGCAGTTATCACGCAACCATTTCGGGGTGAATGTCCACGGATCTAGGAGATCATCGAAGCCATCAATCACCAGTGGCTTGCCTCCGACAATGACCTGCATTGTAATGAGTTTTTCGAACGCAACCAGTCCCTGCTGCTCAATTGTGTCACAGCTAATCCGGTCGGCATAGCTGAAGTTGGCGGTCTTTTCCACCAGCTCCTTGAGATCAAAGGTGGGAGCAATGGGCTCGAAGCTCGCGCGGGGACGCTGAGCTGGCATTGTGACCGCTCAGTGGGTGTAGTACATGACCTGAAGCAACTGGCGAATGTTTTGGGCTGTGGAAATTCGGGGTCGGATGTTCGGTATCGGTTTCAATGTCGATGTTGTTGATTTTGCTTTACTTCACTTCACTTGCGCCGGGACCGCGGATGTTGCAGGCGGCAGTCGCAGAAAGGGCGCAGAAGTGGGAGGTCGTTTAGTCCAGGCAAATCTGACGAACGCGTACAGGCCGTCGAATGTCAGGCGCTATCGCGTGGGCGTGGTGGCAGTGCGGATGGAGATGGAGGTTGTGGATTGAGGGACGAGGTGGAATTGGAACTACGGTAGAGCTCGAATGATCGACGACGCGCTTGGGATTTGGATCGCGGAGGAAAGTGCGGCCAAACTTTCCATTCGCACCCTCACATCACTCATCTAATCTGGTTAGTACTTATCCACGACATCTTCCACGTAGAGCGATAATCTAAAACAACAAGGTAGGTCGCAGTATCAATCAATATGATCACTTCTCCTTTGCGCTTCTCCTCGCTCGTCCCGCGATCAACCTCCTCCTTCTCGCGAACTTCCCYCCAGCTTCAACACCAACTAGCCGCCTCTCGATTCCGACGAACGATTCCGACCCACGCTCGACGAACAACGACGACATCCACAACTCACGACGAGCTCTACTCCCCTCCGACCACCGGGATACTCTCGGTTCTGCCCTCATCGTGGGTTCCCTACGCCGAACTAGCCCGTCTAGACAAGCCCGCAGGAACGGCGTATCTCTTTCTACCGTGCCTCTTCAGCACTCTCCTCGCCGCGCCGCTTAGCCACTCCTCGCCGGCAACCGTTTTTTCAACAACGGCCCTCTTCGCAACTGGTGCTCTCATTATGCGAGGTGCAGGATGCACTGTTAACGATCTTTGGGACCGGAATCTCGATCCACACGTCGCCCGAACCCGTCATCGGCCTCTTGCCCGTCGTGCGGTGACTCCCTTTGCTGCTGTATCCTTCCTCGGTGCACAGCTTTTTGCCGGACTGGGGCTGCTCCTTCAATTCCCCAATCAGTGCCTATACTACGGCGTTCCTAGCTTGGTTTTTGTAGGACTTTATCCGCTCGCGAAACGCGTAACGCAGTATCCACAGGCTGTCCTTGGATTGACCTTTTCCTGGGGTGCCTTCATGGGGTTCCCAGCCCTTGGTATGGATCTCTTGACGGACATGCATGCTCTAGCAGCCGCTGCATGTCTGTACGGAAGCTGTGTGGCGTGGACTATCGTCTATGACATGATCTATGCCTTTCAGGATATCAAGGATGATGCAAAGGTGGGGATCAAAAGCATTGCACAGGCGCAAGCCAAGAGTCCAAAGGCCTTCCTTAGCACAGTGGCTGGGGTGCAGGTTGCATTGCTAGCTGGAGCAGGTGTTGCAGTCGGTGCAGGGCCAGCCTACTTCATAGGAACATGTGGGGGTGCGGCGGCTTCGTTGGGATACATGATAACCAAGGTGGACTTGGGAAGCGTCGAGGACTGTGCCGGGTGGTTCAAAAAGGGCGCATGGTTTACGGGCGGAGCGATTGCCGTTGGGATGGGTGGGGAGTATCTTGTGAGGATGTATAATGAGGAAGAGAAGGCAGGAGAGGTAACCGCATGATATGTCACAATGTTGCAAGTCACAATTGGGGCAGAACGGATTATGGCCTGGCGAAKGTCCATAGCATCACGACATTTACACGTAAAGGGCGACGAGGTGAGGTTGAATAAGGATCAGTCCATTCTCTTGTGAAGGGCAATGCCTTTCAAGGACAACACCGCGTCTCCAACAGGCACGGCACGGGTAGAGTCGTATGACGATGTGGTACTGCTTACTGATCTTCGTTTAGCCGTGGTCAGACCTTGAAGCGAGTTGCATTCGGTCATCTCAATCATTACATCCAACAACTCATCAGATGTTGTGCTCAAATGTTGTGCCCATCGAGGACCTTTTTGAGCGCCTCGATCTGTTCCATCACTGCGCTACGGCTTGTGCCTCCCTTTGCAGAGCGCATCTCAACACTCTTCTGGTAGTCGAAGACCTTGAGAATGTCCTTTTCAAAGCGACTGTCAACACTCTGCAGCTGCTCAAAAGTCAAAGTGTCCATTGGCTTGTCCTCTTTCTCCGACAGCGCCACAACACGACCAGAGATGTGATGAGTCTCACGGAATGGCACTCCTTTGCGGACAAGATAGTCTGCCAGGTCGGTAGCTAGCATGTCAGGCGAGAGGGACTTGATCATGTTCTCTGGGTTGATCGCCAAGGTTGAAAGCACACCAGTTGCGATTTGAATACTGTCGCCAACAGTCTTGACGTGATCTAGCATAGGCTCGACCGACTCCTGTAGGTCCTTGTTGTATGTCGATGGGATGCCCTTGACACTCATCATGAGGCCTGCCATTTGGCCGAAAGCGCGACCGGACTTGCCGCGGATCAGCTCAAGCGAGTCGGGGTTCTTCTTCTGTGGCATGAGCGATGATCCAKTGGAGTACGTGTCTGCCAACTTCACGAATGCAAACTCTCCAGTGGAGTAGATGATGAGATCCTCAGCCCAGCGAGACATGTGAGTCATCACCATGGTGCCCCATTGCATGGTCTCGACCACGAAGTCACGATCACCGACGCCAGCCATCGAGTTCATGATCAGACCATCGAAGCCCAGCTCCTTGGCGATGGCATCCCTATCAATGTTGAAGGGGTTACCAGCGAGAGCACCGCAGCCTAGTGGACTTCTATTGACACGCGCCTTGACCTCACGAAGCCTCTGCAGATCAGAGGCAAAGAAAGAGCCGTACATGAGCATCCAATGGCTCCAGCGAATTGGCTGAGCGCGTTGGAGATGGGTGTAGCCGGGCATGACATGCTCAATGTCCTTTTCGGCACGAGCAGCAATCACTTTGAGGAAGGCCACAAGGTATTCTTCGAGTGTGTCGAGCTGGTCTCGCAGCCAGAGACGCATATCAGTAGCGACCTGGTCGTTGCGGCTGCGTCCAGTGTGAAGTTTGCCGGCGATATCTTTGCCAATGATCTCGCCAAGTCGTCTCTCGTTGGCAGTGTGAATGTCTTCGTCAATGCCTGGTTGAATCTCGAATTTGCCCTGCTCCCATTCCTTCAGGACCAGTTGGAAACCTCGCTCGATCTCAGCGAATTCGTGGTCGGTGAGCAAACCACCGTTCTTGTTTGCTCTGGCATACGCCACACTGCCACGAATGTCTTGAGAGTAGAAGGCCCGGTCGAAGTAAATGGACTCGTTGTACTGAACCATTATAGGATCCGTGCCGCCAGTGAATCGGCCACCCCATAGTTTCCCGGCAGCGGGAGCGTTTTCAGGCATTGCAATGAGCTGGCAAAGTTTTCTTGAAGAGTGTGCGGGTCGTAAATTGCTCGGATTTGCGTTGAATTCCCCAACAAGCAGCAGAGAATGGTGATGTTATGCTGGTAGAATTGCAATAAATGAACTGCAAGAGTAACGTCCGGAAAGAGTCAAGAAAAAAGTTAGGTAAGTAAGTCATCATACCATGCCGGGGTACCTTGCATCCCTGCAGGCCTAGCGCTCCGAGCGGACCGCTCTCCGCCCATCACGCCCCGATAGCGATAGCGCAGCACTTCGACACGGCYCGGACAGTCTAGGGACGGACCTCAATCGGTCTACTGACTCCACCCTTATTCCCGACCTCAGTGCTACAAGGAGGTAATGCATCAGAGAGTGCGAGATGGCATCCAAGAACCTGTATCTCCGCCGCATGACGGCAGAGAGCGCCGCCAAGGCCTGCTGGATATGCTACAAACCGACCTCCACTGTTCTGATCACGGAGGCTCAGGATGACTGGTTCAACATCTGTCCGGGCCATCTACAGGACGCCAAATTTGCCATAGCAAAAGATGCCGAGGACCTGGAGAAGCGCCGTCGCGAAGAGGCCATCGAGAAGGAGATTGCAGCTGTGAAGAAGGAATACGAGGAGAAGATGAAGGCGAAGAAAAAGAAGAAGGATGGCAAGAAAGACGACGAAGAGAAGAAGGACAAGAAAGATGATGATGTCGAAAAGTTGGAGAAGGAACAGGATGAAAAGTTAAAGGCTCTTGAGGGGAAAAAGCAGACGGAGAAGCCCACTGTCGATGGCCCCAGAATATTTGAGCTACACAAGCAGTTCTACAACATGCGACTGCAGCGCAAGCACAATGCTCAAGCGGCGAAGAGGACGCAAGAGCGTCTCCGGAATCCAAACGCGTTTCCAAGCGTTCCCAAGGACCTGTGAGGACAATGGAGAGTGTGAGTTGTGATCTTTCCAAGAGATCTTTTGGCGATGCAATGCTCTGCCACTACTTCACTGTCAACCTCATTCAATTCTCAGCCGTTGCAGTTCCTTTACAAGCCTCGACATGTTATAGGCAGGCTCCGTCAACTTCTTGTAAGGTATTCATGCTCTGACACTTTGATCTTCACTGCCTTCACTGCCTTCACTGCCAATCGCATAACCTTCAGAAATGGCTTCAACGCCTTGTGAGGATCCTTCATCGAGACAAGACGCCCTCAGTCGTGCTTGTCACGTCTTGAGGCCCTGCTCTCTGCGAAATCGACAATTTTGGAGCTGCTAGAACCTCTAATACTAGCAGAGTGGCCCGCTATATAATGGAGAGGGCGGTTAAGGGCGTTCTTTTGTTGATAATCTTCTCATGCCGATGGCTCTAATAGGACATACCATACCGAAAGTTACAGAACTCGAACTGTCCACTTCTTCACCGATGGCCTAGTTTGAATCGAGTCTGACAGCAGAGAAGGCAGGGTCGTCAAGCAGTTTTGAGCAGCTTCGCCTACAGAGGACGCTTACGGGCGAGGGCCGGTGAAATCAATAGTTGTCGGACTGCCTGTAGCAGGCGAAATTCGTGTTTTCTGCACACTCGCATTGCAAGCTATCTGGACTGACGTCGATCTACATCGTTCCCAACGACCTTAGCCAACTGCCCATCGCTTGTCCCTCAGATCTTTGCACCTCGCGCCCAGAATCTACACTTGCCACGCCTATATTGCCCAGTGGAACCATACTCACCCTCCCGTGCGCACACACAAATGGAAACACGCACTCCCCAAGCTGCTCCACCAGTTTTACACACTGCTCTCGAGATAGCACGTCGTTGAACATGATTGCTGATCGACAGGAGCGAGACTGCAATAACGCCAGCAGAGACGGCGGTATAGCCGAAAGCAGAGAGAGCCAGAAGGGCTGGTCTCTACCATTTTCTCCACAAGCAGGCATTTGGACATCCTTGGCCGCTTTTCGWCTGCCGTCTTCTAGCGCCCATACCTCACTCCTCAACATGTCTATGGCCAGAGACGGAAAGTTCGCGCAACGCTCTGCTACAGGCCTGGGAAGGTGGGTGACTCGGATTCTTGACTCCTTCATCTCGTCTCTTCCCTGAGCAAATCCGGTCCTTTCCGCACTGACAGTATCGTAGAGTACTCCCCATCTCGCAAAGTGGGTACGATAGTGAGCAAAGAGATCGACCTCCTTTGCGGAGACTTCCACGACCAGGGGCTGAGCGCGAGCAGTTCCATTGCGTAGGCAGGTCGTCTGAATTGAAGTGGGATTCTCGTCAGACGGAGTACAGAATTCTGCTAGCAGATTCTCGAGCATGATACGTTCGGAAGCAGCATGTTGGTCGATGAGGATAAGGGTCCTTTGCTCCTTCGGCATGCTGGTGGGTGGTGTGGCGGGCATTTTACAAAGGATGAACTTCGTGTCCACCTGGGCAATGACCTCTGCTTTCCTCAACGCAGTCTTGGTCAGTGTTGTTGCAGTGCTATTGTTGCTCAGTTGCAACTCGAGATGGATGTGCGAGCAGCATTTACCATTCACATCAAACTCCAAGGGACCTGGCCCGCTTGCCGAAGCCATAGGAATAGCCTCCTCTTTCTGTCTAGCGAAGACCGGATTGATCCACTGCTTCAGAAACCCCGGTAGCCATGGAGTGCTGTCCGCGGTTGCTGGTCTCTCTGCATCATCTTTCCCTGTCATGGCGCTTCGCCGGGAGAGGCTCAGAGGCTTGCCCTTCGATGACAGCGTGACATCAATTGCAGCAAGTTTTCTTGTTGATTCCGGCTCATCAATCAGAGGAAGCACAACACCCGTGCGTGAATTGACCCGAAAGACTTGTTTGCTGACGGGATCCGTCCAGGAGGTATTGCAGTCATTCAATTCGATTTCGACATGTGCCTGTTTGGATTTTTCCCGGCGGCCGGCGTGTTCAGCCTCCAGCAGTGAATCGTCATTGATGCTTCCAAAGCAATCGCTGGAGGTATCTTCCTTATTCCGACTCCCAGCGACGGCCGGCTTGGGGAGCCGTGAGGCGAAGTCATGCTCCCTGCTAATACCTCCCAGCTCTCCTGCCTCGATGCTTACAGCTTGTAGCCTTCGCTGCTTCTTGACGGTCATTGGAAGAATTGTTCCAGATAACTGAGCAGGCTCGGCAGATCTTGCTCTTGGAACCTCTGTATCATCTTCGCATCGAGTTGTGTGATGTAACGCACTTTGAGGTCTATCACTCGTGCTGCCAAATCGTATCTTGCTCAAGGAACTCAAATCTGCCGCATTGATGCTCAGACTCGGTTCAAATGTCATGTCCTGTGACGCTGGCTTAGTGGAGAGCCCGAGATCGTTCCTTCGTCTATCGACTCGTGGAGTGACATCCGCTCGATCGACTCCAACGGCCAATGGCTTATCAGAAAGGTGCCCAACAAGTCCGGGGTTAGATTCCTGCTCCTCATTTCTCCTCCGTCGCCTCTTCCTCGGTCGGAAATGGTTGCTTTCCAGCCAAGTCGTCAGAGCAGCTTCAAGGATTTCCACGGCAGATTTCAGAGAAGAGTCACAGAGACACTCAACGTCTGGCACTGAAGCATAGCTAATCTCCTTGAACTTTAGCTGTATGCAGTACATCGGAAAACGATCGACTCCTTTCTTTGCTTGCAACTGCTTCCCTGTAGGAGTAGTTGCAGACCTTTTTCTGCCAATTTCGCCGGCAGCCACGTCGAAAGATTCTTGACAGGCTCCAAAACTACTATTTGAAAATGTTTTTGACACAACGTCGTAGAGTTCGTTTGAAGGCGTTGTCGCACTGCATGGAGTGATCCCAAGGGAAATAAATTGACTTTGCTTGGTAGGCGCCGGCTCGAGACATATGACCCCCTTGAGAGAAATGGAGGAGGTCGATGCGGAGAGTGGCACCCATTTACTTCGTGAATCGGGAGGTGCAAAGCCTGACTGAAACAAGAGTGGCAAAGCATCGCGAAGGTCAGAACTGACATTCCTCCCAGCAAGTTGATGCAGACTTTTCACTGTCAGCGCGCTTGGGGCGCCGGGTTGATGACCAGCGATGGACATGGCTTTATGATCAGCATTAATATCACGCAGCTTGACGGAACAAGGCTTCGGCCACGCAAGTAGAAGAGCTACGACGCCACGCTTCAGCTCGAACCATGACTTATCGTCTTCGTAGCTCGCCTGGCCAGCAAAGGCTCGCTGCTTGATGCGCACAGGCATGTTTCCAAAGAGATCTCGTACAGAGACATTCGTGCCTGATATCCGGCTGACATTGCCCGGGTGTGTTACAATATCGGGCAGTCGACGAGTGATGACCTTGCCATGGTGCAGGGTTAACACCGCAGCAGTGCTTCGAGTCTGGGTGTGAACTGAACTGATACTCAACAGTGACATAGCAGCAAGCTCAGCCAGGAATGTTCCAGAGTGTCCATGTGTTTTGCTAGATTGGATGCCATCCAAGGACCGTTTAGATGTGCAGTAAAGCTTACCCAAGCCACCATCTTCGTCGAATTCTGCGAGTGGAATACCGATGCCATTATCGTCAACAGTGACGTTTCCTCGTCTCCAATCGACAGAGATATTTACACGGCTTGCTCCAGCATCCAGACAGTTTTCTAGGAGTGCAAAAGTGACCCCTTGAAGAGATGTGATGTGTTTGGAGGAGTGAATCTGGGCAATGGCTTCTGCGCTCAGAGGCAAGATTCGCTTGGGCTTACTTGACTGCATGTTGCTGTGTGTGAAAGCTCGTTGTAGATCATCTGTCATCGTGGTCTGCCCTTCCTGTTGGTCCTGGTGTGCCTCCAGATGTGTGTGATCATGGCGCTTCTGTGCATGCGCATTCGTGGACTTCCGAGAGGCCACAAAGAGTGCAGCTTCAGCGGTTCTGGCGTTCCAAGTACCTTTGATGTACGTGTATCACCTCGTGCATAAGCATTTGGAGGTAAGTACAACACGGCTTCGCATCCGTTAGTGGCTTGGCAGTTGGCATTGTCATGTTTGAGGTGAAAGTGACATAGTAAAGGTACTTCTTAGGCAGGTGTAATGTACGTGCGGAGCATCAGGTGATTCGGGAAGCCAACCTTTGGTGACGCTTGGCGCTGGCCACTGCCACGTGGAGACGCGTAGATCATTCGCTGGCCAATGCGAGGGACGCATCACTCGTCGTTCGCTTGCTTTGCTTTACTTGCCCTCCTTGAAGCTCTCTCCGTACAGCTCTCTCCATACAAACGCTGCCTACCAAGTACTCGAAGCTGTCTCTAATCCCGCGACACTTATCGTCAACGGTTGCCTTGCTTGGTCATACAGACCGAATTAGTCCCCGACTTCCGGTCTCACCTCCCGGCAGACGCCGCAAACGCAGCTCTTCGATTCTACGATAGCTGATTGCATTACTGTCATCATCACTCTTCGCCGTCAAGCCAGCGCTCGCAATAGCACATCACCTACCTGCTCATGGCCGCTACCGAAGTCGCTGGTAGGCCGCAGAGCCGTCGACGTCCGTTCGCGAATTTAGTAAAGCGATTTGCACACTTCAAGGGCGGCGAGGACAAGGRGAAGAAGGAGGAAAAGGCTGGTAACAAGAAAGCGAATGGTGCTGTAAAAGGCAAGAAGAACAGCGCCGGCAAGAATAATCCCTACCCCGAGTCCGGCCACTTGGTCCAGCAGCCGCAGTCGCATTCACCATCCGACTCGCCCCGCCCACCACACGATACCACCTCGTACTCGTCGCTGGCTGATCGGAATAGCAACGATCAGGAGGGGCCTAGTCACAGCAACAAAAGCGGTGCGCCCACCCTCGCCACCAATGCCGAGACGGTACATAGCGATGCGGGACACAGCAAAGCCGCAACGACAAACACGGGCGCCGGCGCTCTGAGCAGCATGGATGGTGCTGGGGCAGGTAGCACCTTCAGCTCACCGAACCATAGCCAACGCTCGCTGGCCACCACCCTTACGACAATCCAGTCGAGCAATGTGCCCAACCCAGTCAACGGGCCCTCGAACCACACCCTTCAGAGTCAACCCATGGGCAGTTCCTTTAGCCATCAGTATCCCGTCACGCCAGGACAGCTGGCAACAGGAACTGCATCGGCCATCCCTCGACATCTTCATGGTGGTGATAGCAATTCGACCAATTCTCCTGCTACATACAACTCTGCCGTTGCCAACAACCTCCTCACTGATAATGCCAGCATTTTGACGCTTGCTTCGTCTTCAAAGCGCCGCCGTCGCAGCATGGATACTGATGCCTCGGTACGTGCGATGGCACCAAGCTCAGTCTTCGGCGGCAGCCGCGAGTCGCTTCCTTTAAGCGTGCTGAGTGGTAACAATGCCAATTCTGAGCGCTACTCCACGAGCGGCATGCACACTGCCTCGGCCGAGCGTACGAGCATCTACTCCTCTTCTGGTTTGATGCGCGAACGGGATGCAGGCGGCGTCTCGTCGCCCGCCTTGGTAAGCGAGAGGAACTCGTATTATGCCAACAAGCAGCCAGGAGATGCCAAATCACTCCGTTCCATCACCAATCTACAGAAGAACGACGACGCGCGGAGTATCGGAGGTATAGATTCGAGGAGTCTATATGATGCGAGGTCGACGCATGATGTCGCCAGTCTGAGAAGTGTTGATGCACGAAGCCAGCTCGCGACTGCCGACCACGGTCGCAATGGTAGTATCAATGGCAGCATTGGTAATCCAGTAGCTTCGCGACAGCAGGAGTAGAATTGGTGCTGTGCCACGAGGACAGCGAGATCGTGGTCTCCTTTGAATGGAATTAAGGAGGCCTGACGGGCGACAGAGAAAGAATGGCGGGGGCGCTACTGTATTGTATTCTCAGCACGATACCCCAGGAATCGATACTATCATTGAGTATACATTCTGTTTACAGCATGTAGGAGCAGTGGGGGTGGTCATCAGCCACAGTATGGAGCCTCGTCTGGATGCACTCCTTTAACATTGACTCGTGGACACTCTATCTGCGCCGACGTTTGGTCGGCACAGAGCACCTCTTGGTCCCATAGCAGATGAAGACACTTCCGGAACATCTTTGTGAGTAAGGTAGGCTCAGCGTAGAGGCAGCCCGGCGTGGTCAGACTGTAGGAGTAACCGTTCACACTGAAATTCCAGTTCGAAACTACTCATATTCACTATGTTGTATGAAGAAGTTTGTCTCGATGGAACGCCAGCGCCACTTGCGCTACCAGGGCTCTACCCTTCGAGTCTCTCCCGTCTCTCTAATGTGAATAGGGAAGCGCCCTGCTGTGGTCTAGCATGAGAATAAGCGCCTGTTAGTGCGAGAGGCGATAGGATTGCCATCTACCTTACGAGCTCGCATCGCTCCCCTAGGAATCATAGAAATGAAATCCTTCGCACAGAAAATACATGATTATTATGATGTTCGAGACGAGTGCCTTCAAGGCGTATCTCGTCCGATGGTTCGAGTTTGCACATGCGCCGCTAACACGTTCAATACCGCAGTCTCTGGAAAGGATCACAAAGTACAGCGCCTGATTCAAGAAAGGTTCCGATGAAGTCCCAATAAAGCCATTCCAGAAGAATAGATCCAGTCAAATCGTGCACCGACGAGACAGATTCAGGTGGAACCGCGTATTGTCCTTTACCAGATGCCGTGACACTTTTACAGCACAATCATAGCTCCGAAGATACCCACAGCTGCCAAACCAAGCATGTCCATTCCCACGCGCGAAGCCATACCTGTAGAGTCAGGTGAGTCGCTGCCAGTCGCAGTTGGTGCAACACTGGCCGAAGCTGCCCAAGAAGTTTGATTAGTTATGCCTGTATGGAAGCCTGAAGAGGCTCCTGTCCCACTTGGGTAAAAAGCGTTGATTGTACCTGTGCTGTCGCCAGTAGTGGTCGGTCCGGATGACATTGTTGAGGAAGAGTCTGAGGACTCGGTCGAAGATGACTTGGAGGAGGACTTGGTGGTCGACTCCGAGGAAGACATAGCTAACAGGTTATCAGTATGATTCTAGGGTCCCCCGCGCGACAAGTGAACATACAAACGGTCACACCAGCATCTTTGCAGACCGAAGTGAACCACTTGGTCGCGTCGTCCTTTGCATCGCCGCAGTTGGCGCCAATCGATTTCGCGACCTCCTTCGCCGCGTCGCCGCTGCATACACCCTTAATGTCATGAGGGTTATCCTGGGTGTTGACAGCGCCAATCAGGCAGGCTGGAGGCGAGGCGAAGGCGACCTGCGCAGCGATCGCAAAAACTGCAAAGACAGCGGAGAGCTTGGAAAACATCGTATCGGCGAGATTATTCGGAATGGGCTGAATAGTTGAGGATCTGTCGGAAAGGGAGGCGGTCTTTTGTTCGGGTATAAAGTCGACTGAAGATGTTTGCGCCTCAAAAGAGTGAGAGACTATCTGCTAAAGGAGCGTGGTGGGTCGGTCGGTTTCAAGGAGTGGCAGTACTGGAATGAGTACTCAAGGTGTTTGACTGTTACAGGGCTGAGAGAACCAGACGGGAGGAAGACCAGCTGCGGAAGGGGCTACCCGCTGCACTACCCCAGAGTGGAGTTAGAGCCAAATCTAATCTGCGGCCTGTTTCTCAGCCCTACCGTTCAAGAACTCAAACTTCACCTCCGAAGCGGCGGCATGCATGACGGCACCTCACGGGTGTACCCACATACCCAATGTGGGCTACTGAGGCGTTACACTCGATATTCAGGCCGTGAGTCGGTGCATTTGGGAGTAGAGATGCAACTTTGTGGACATCAGCCATCAAATGGCGGTGCAGCCGAGTGGTCTTTGGAATATGGTGGCTACCTTGCTGGCTGAGTCCTGCCCACATACCCAAGACCTGAAAGAGCTTCCTGTCGTTGTCGTCAGTTTCTCTCTCCACCCTTGTCTTTACTTGTTGTCCAACTAACTACACCACTTTCAAGCAAGAACTCTACCTCCTATTCTCTCATGTCAGCACCTCAATTACCTCAGGTCTCGCTAGACGACGACTGGTTCCGACCTGGTGGTGCATACAATCTCTCGGCTTTCGTTCGCCAAAGGTCATCTTCTCCCCCACGACATTCAAACGACATGGAGACGGCGAGATTGTCATCGAAAACGTCATCGAGCTCRTCACAGCCGACATCATACAATGTTGAAGCATACAAGTCAGACGTAGGAGCAGTGAGACGATACTCATACGCTGGGACGGACAAGCTTCCCACTACACCTTCAATCGCTCAAGTGCCGATCGCGACCCCAGACAATCAATTCCTCGGCTTCTGCAAGAGCGCTTGGAGTCTACAAAACGGCGATCAAAAAGGCTCTATGAAAAGGTGCAGCGAGGCTGACGCCTGGTCGCGTAATGCTGCAAGAAAACCTGGGCATGCTCAATATCTCAAGGTAAGCATCTGAAAGATTATCTCAAGGCATCCGCTTATGCGAACAAGTGTAGAGAACCCAAGTGCGACTTTCGCAGTAATTTTGTCAGCTCAAGCCCGTTTCTGTGCGTAAAGGTGCCGGTCCCTGTGATTGTAACGGACTAATCACATCTCTAGCATATGGAACAAGGTGTTCATCTTTGAGGAAAGGGGCATTAAGGTTCGTTAAAATGCGTTCTCGTTGCTCTGTCACAACGTGTAGCTCTCGACACATCGGAGCGCTTTTAATCTTCCACCCCGATGTACGAAGAGGCTCTTGCAATCCGAGCTAACTACAGCTTCCAGCTACGTTGGCCGTTCCTTGCGAAAAGCCATGTGCCTCAACGAGTGGTGTTGAAGTCCAAGTACTCTTTCCAATGTATATTTTGTGTTTATCTTGGCCATAGGGATGCTTCTATTGTTTACAATGGAATGGAGCTTTATCTCGACCACATCAGCAAAGAGCATCGGGGCAAACCTTTTAGCGATGTTATCCAATACAAAACACGATGCATTGGCAACCGGGTTGCTGACGACAAGGAACTGTTTGATATTAATATCTGGCCACGGGCTGACCATGAGGCTMAGGATAACATCAAGTGGCTTTCCAATGATCTGCTGGAGGACCCAAAAACTATCCCTACTCTGGTCCAGGCCATATCACCTTCAACTCGTGACCCAAAGGGAGAAGTGTCCACGCCGCCGGCGATTCAAAGCAATGGTCATGCTCCATCCACTGAATCCGAGCGTCGATTTGGTTCAAGATCGACACAGGCTGAGATCAGGTCCAAGACCAAAGAGATACCGGGAATTTCAAATATGAACACTTGCGCAACCGAACAAACAAGTCCATGTGACATCTTAAGCTTACCGTTCGAACGTCTGGCTCTGCAATCACCACTATCACTATCACGGATTTGTTTTTCACCATATGACCGGCCATCTTCAATCAGGGAGACGCAAGTCCATCCTGGGATAGGGGAAACAGCAGTGTCTGGCGAGACACGAAACGGCATCATCGTGAGTTTGCTCTATCTTCGTGAATTCATACCGCTTACCTTCCCTTCACCTCCAAAGGGCTGCCTCGACTCCATCGTACGGCTTTTTCGAGATGCGGGTTCAATGATTGACGCAATCAAAGACGATACAGCCCTCTCTCACGCCCCAATTATGCTCTTGCTCGCCGAATCTGTCAAAGAGGCGCCTTCGGAGATCGAAAAGGAAAAGAATCGCGCGACTCTACGCTTTGGAGAGGCCTTTCAATACGGAGATTTCACGGCAATACGTTCTCTCGAGCAAGTGGTGTCTCATTTGCGTAGCGACTTCTTGGATCTTCTAAATGAAGCGCTTCTCGAGCATAAACCTGTGGATTTCGCGCAGCTCGTTGATGCTGCCGACTCATTACGCCACAAAACATTCGTCATTCTTCACGATCTAAAGCAAAGACTTGTGCAATCGGGTTACGGAAGCTATCGTCCACCGGGACCGCGAGCTCACCCTGCACATCAGGCACTCCCAAGTTCGGGATCTTCTACTTATACTCCACCGACCAAGTTCTTTGGCATTCCCCTACAGGAGCAAAGGTGCTATATGCTTGCCAGTGGTCGTGGGGTACATGTGGAAGACGAGAGCACCTTTTCCGTGTCCTCTGCGACATCTGAACATACTTCAGTCCACGTTCGTTTCCGTCAAGAAGATATCACTGCTAAGACAGCACGTCGACGGGGTTCTATCATGGGCTTTCTGAAGCATGGCAGTATGAAGAGCAGTCATAGTCTTCTTGTCGACTCAAAACGGAGAAGTGACGAGCTCGCTGGGGGGAAGACAAAATATGATTCCACGAGGTCATCTTTCGAACCACAGATGCAAAGCAATGGGCAGCAAWACATCAGGCTGGATAAATCGGTGATTTGAATTGCGGATCTGGTTGAGTGCAGGTGGGCAAGTGTTACAAGCAATGTAATGATATCTGCAAGGGAATCGACAACCTTTAATGTCACTAAGCCTTGTCCCGTTCGATGAAGGATAAAGCTGGACATCACTCCATAAAGCTGTAACGCTTTCGCACATTGGCTTTCCGCCCTTTCTGCACGGTCCCAATTCCACCAAACACCCTCGAATCTAGTGCAACTCCAGCCTCCATGACCGAACCTCTATGGCTGCTCAAGTGACTCTCACACAACAGCGGAAAGAAAGTCAAGCCCGAAGTTCCGCGGTCGTTTAGTGGAAAGGGAGACAAAGAAGTGCCCGTCGATCCACAAACCAAAGATAAGGATCTTTTCAGAGCCTCTACATCGCTGCCAGTATGCGATATCGTGCTTGAGGCAGGAGAATCTGATGCTCCATACACATCGCTGAAAGGGGATACAGCTGGGGAGTGTTCGAGCAAGTCCGTAGTCGCTACGAATGAGAAGGAATTCCTCAACAGGCCTGGCCCTTCTTCTTCTTCTTCTTCTTCTTCTTCACAGCCACAGGTCATTTCGGAGGCATCATCCAAAGCCTCCTCGCATACATCTACCAACGTCTGAGCAGCGACTTGTTCTTCCTCCTTTTCCTCATCCATCGCAGACTGGTGAAAGTTTTCCGTTTTTGGGTTATAGAGGAACCAGCCATGGATTCCACCTGAAGTGGTATGCGTGGACGGAGGTATACAGTCGGCGGTGCTTGTGCTCGCTTTCCTCTGATCGATTGGCATTCCTTTGGGACTGCCAAAAGCGAGTCCAAAGGTTGAAGCAGCCATCGTGGTGGAGATCTCGGATCGAAATGGCGTGTCGGTGAGTTCGTGTTGTTGCTCCGTGCGAGATTGAAAAGACATGGCAGTGTTGGACATGTCCCGTTTGGTGTGTCTTATTGTGGTTCAATAATGCAGGTGTCTGGTTTGTATTGCCAGCAAGCGACTTAGTCTGCTTTATTGGCATTCTTCCTGGCCATCGTTTGCTTGAATGATATTTCAAGACAAAAGAAGTGCATTCTGGCTCTGCATGATGATGTATGTCTCAAATTTCCAAATCAATGGGACGTGACAAAGAACCGAAATCTGATGAAGCAGAATATCAGGCATGCACGCATACATGCGTGGTTGTCCAAGGGCCGTTGAGATTGAAGATTTCCGCCTCTCCTTGTGGTGAATCAACGACAACGCGTACGAGCCGGTAGCTACAAGTACCAAAAGTAGCAGCCTTGCGAAGAGTCAAATACGGGGGATTGAATGTCTTACCCAGAGATGTCTTCTTAATCGTGCTGCCGTTGTTGTAGGACACTTTTTGCCTGCTACAGGGCGGCAACCTTCAATTTGACCGGCCCTCGAGTGAAGTTGCGCAACCGTCTAAAGCTGCCAAACTTAGTCCTTTCGGCAGAGAGGATCGCAGTCGAGTGTGAGGTGGAAAATTTGGATCTCTATCCTTCTCCTCATTTCGTTTCATTTCATTTCATACTGTACGAACGACCGGAATGTACGCTGAAGCTCGAGCTGCTCGCTGAAAATCACGCCATGACCCATTGGACACTGTGCTGTCAGATCCTTGCCATCCTCTATACCTGAGATGGAAGGCGCACCGGCTACCACTTGCGGAATTCCTCACCAATCGCCAATTCAGTTGGCCCACCAGTCACCCTGATCACGCATAGCAGCGGCAACCTTGCTGAACCCAGCAATGTTGGCTCCCTGTCAGACCTGTTAGCACCACTCATCTCGCCATCTAAAGGTGAACTTACTGCAACAAGTGATGGCAGCTCTCCGTCAGAAGTTTGAACGTATTCCTTTGCCGTCTCTAGGCAGTTCTTGAAGCAGTTTTCCATAATGTCCTTCAATTTTTGATCCACTTCATCAGAAGTCCACTTCAGGCGGGCAGAGTTTTGTGCCATCTCGAGACCAGAGACGGCAACACCTCCTGCGTTGGCAGCCTTGCCTAGATTTATAATTAGCACGGGGCACAGGAGTTTGCGCTACAATCATCACAACTTACCAGGTCCATACCAAATCGCCTCACCCTTCTTCTCCTTGCGTGCTTTCTCAAAAACGTCAATGGCATCTTGGGTGGAGCCCATGTTGGAGCCCTCGGCGGTGAAGCGGCAACCAGCGTCGACGAGAGCCTGAGCCTCCTCTCCTGAGACTTCGTTCTGGGTCGCACAAGGAAGAGCAACGTCGACCTTGCCAACGTGGACCCAAGGGCGGGCACCCTCCTTGTAATCAAACTTGTCCTTGTACTCTGCAGATTCCGAAAGCTCCGTCAACGCCTTTCTCTTGACTTTGAGATCGGCGATGTAGTTGACAACCTCTGGCGTGATGCCCTTGTCATCCTTTGCGATGATGGCACCCTTGCTGTCGGAAAGAGAGACGATGGTAGCGCCGAGTTCGATGGCCTTGAGAGCGGCATATTGGGCGACGTTGCCAGATCCGGAAATGGCAACACGCTTGCCTTCGAAGGACTCCTTTCCACCTGATGCGTATTGGATCATGTGCTGGACGTCTGTGGGTCCAATGTCAGCTGCGATGTGCAATAGTCCCACGTTACTTTCTACTCACAGTAGATGAGACCGTAGCCGGTAGCCTYTGGTCGGATCAAGCTGCCACCCCATGCACCGCCCTTGCCGGTCAGGACACCCTCCCACTTGTTGCGCTCAGCACGGTACGTTCCAAACATCCAGCCGATTTCACGTGGCGAGACACCAATGTCACCAGCTGGTACATCAGTGTCTGCGCCAATGTGCTTGTTCAATTCGCGCATAAACGCCACGCAGAACTTGCGGATCTCGTTATCAGACTTGCCCTTGGGGTCAAAGTCAGCACCACCCTTGCCACCGCCCATGGAGACTAGGTAGTCATTAGTCCCAAATTCAACTAGAATCAGGTGCTTTTGTATCGCGAGCACTTACGGCCGGTGAGAGCATTCTTGAAGATCTGCTCGAAGCCCAAGAACTTGAGGATGGAGAGGTTGACAGAAGGGTGGAAACGCAGACCGCCCTTGTATCTGGAGGATGGGACTACAGTAAGTCCACTGAACGTTGTTGTCCTTGACGAGTATTCATCGCACTTACGGTCCTAATGCAGAGTTGAATTGAACACGGTATCCGCTGTTCACCTGGCATTCGCCCTTGTCGTTCTCCCAGGTAACACGGAATTGGATGATACGCTCGGGGATGGCTGCGACTTCGAGGGCTTTCTTGTACTCGGGGTTCTTCTCAAATAGAGAGCTGTTCTCGAGGGTAGAGGCCAGCTCTGGGATAGAGTCAGTATTCTAATCCAGCAACAAGGTAGCTCCTTTGGCTGTCGTTGAGCTCTGCTTTCCAACTCACCTTTGTATGCCTGCTCAAACTCCGGCTCAGAAACGTTCGACATGATTGCTGCTTGCTAATTCTTGATGTGCTGTATGTGGTTGTGGAGGCTAACGATATGAAGTGGAGGAGGATTATGTTTCTGTTTATTCCGACTCAAGATGGAAGAACAGAGATTGTGAGGGGATAAGAAACAAAAGCAGGCACGATGAGGCTTAAGACCGTCTTCACATGTGCCCAAAGGTACCGACCAAAAAGATTTTGTGTCGTCACCTTCGCGGCCATGGTAGCAGGATCGCCGGCTCCGGCGCGTCTCGCCTCACCTTCGCCCACCCCGCCGGTACGATAAACGTTCGGAATGGTCCAGTCTACGCTGGAGCCAAACTGCATGCGTGCGACTCTGATGGGGGCGGCTTGAGCTGTCGATTGATGACAGTGGGTTAAAAGTTGTTTTGCGTGTCATATCGATCACCGAGAGCTCGACCTCCGATAAGGATGCTGCGTTTTTATTGGCTGGAGATCTTACAGGGTTCGTCTCCGGGGAGGCTTGGACTGACCGCAAGTGAGACCGAGAGCGATATCGGGTCGCGTACTGAAGGTACCTGTATGTATGACCACTTTGAATGTTCGCATCAACTGCCAACTATTCAATTAACCTTCCATGATCAAGCAGCAAGATTATGGAGGCGGCAATGCTCGGCTCTGTCAGGCAAGCGTAGCGCGRATAACGCGGACAAGCCTGGAGAGCTGTCAAAACCTCTTGTTGAAGCTCCCGTAGCAAGTGGAGCTTCGCGGAGTCCGACCTTGGGTATTGCTCAGCCTTGTGTTGCTTGTGTACCTGAAAGACCCACTATTGTTCCCCGGCAATCGGGTCACACCGTCGAGCGCTTGCTAGGAGTACTGTACGTCCCTTGCAACGACGACAACGAGCAAACATGCTGATATTCCCGTAGGCACAAGAATCAACCAAACAGCATTCGTAATTCGACTTGCCCGGCTATGCCTGCGCTACAGCTCGCTCTCATCCATGATTTCCGTCTTCTCAAACTCTCTCATCATGTTTTCAACTTCGCGTGGATCGCTAATGCCCCAGACTCCTCCTCCCTTAACGGCACCTTTCAGGCCGACCTCCTTACCAACAAGGTTGCGACCAACTTTACCAGGCCCAATTCCCACCCATCGCTTTACCTTTTCCTCCTTGTGCAAATACACAATACTATCGTGCCATAGTACGGTTTCAACGCATTGCCGTGCCAATAGATCCTTGATCTCCTGCTTTCCCTGAAACGGGCGTGCCGAGACATTGCTGATACAGGGAATAATGCCAGGCCACATTATGATGTCCTGGTCCTTCTCTGTTGGGGACGGTTGGTCAAGTGTCTTCCTCATGAAGTCTGCCGCGGGCTTCATAAGCGGACTGTGGAAGGGGGAGTCGCTCTTGAGCCTGACTGCACGCGGGTCATGCCCGCCAAATTGACGAAGGTGAGTAAGGAGCTCGTTGATTCGCTTGATGCTGCCAGATAGTACAATCTGGTTTTTGGAGTTGACGTTGGCGATGGAAACTTGTTGCACAGAGGGGAGGTCATTGTCCGAATGGCTGTCCGTTTTGGTTCCTTCCGAGTGGTGGCCCAGAAAGGCATGTATAGCGTCGACCATGGGCTCCAAGTGGTCGCTTTCGCAGACGAGAGCAACCATGCCCACCTCCTCATCCAAATCCTTTGAGCAGCGCGCCATGACTTCTCCTCTTCTTCTGACAAGCTTTAGAGCATCTGCCTCGCGTATGTACCCACCTGCAACCAAGGCGGCAAATTCCCCAAGTGAATGTCCCAAAGTAACATCGATTCGATCTGCCAGCTTGAAATCAAACTCCTGCTCAAGGACCCGAAGTATCATGATCGACGTTGCCATGATTGCAGGCTGTGCGTTCTCACTAGCTGTCAGACGAGCATTGGGGCCCTCGGCGATTATCTTAGACAGACTAAATCCCAGTGTGTCGTCGAATTGCTCCAGTATGGGCTTGACGGTACGAGGAAAGGCCTCCAACCAGTCAGTGGTCATTCCCACCCTTTGAACTCCTGCACCTGGGAAGAATATCGCCGTACGAGGGTGCTTCTTCTCGACGATCGTGGACTGACATCGTGATTGGCAGGATGCATAGACGGAAGGGCGAATCGAGGGCGGCAAGGACAAGAGGGATTCGTAAACCGCGTGGCTTCTGGGTAGATGTTTCGACGTGGAGCTTATGAAATGAGACATTATGCGTAGAAGGCCGAGCGTTTTGGACATGCGGTGCAGGAGGTTGTGCTCCCGGGAAGAAAGGTGTCGATGGCGGGCATGATGAGCTGAGCTGCACGTGGTGGAGCTGGGTCGGGCAATTGAAGCCGAGGTCATCCGGAGCTAACGATCCATGTGAAATACCATGAAATCGGAGAGCGTGACTTTGACTTGTTGAGTCTCATTCCATTCTACTCGACTCCCTCGACGAAGATGTCGTTTGCAGACATGACTCTGCGCACTCATCCACGCATGGATAAGAGCTCTGCCATGTGATGGAACAGCTCTTCAACTTACATCTATCCCTGCTTGGCGACTCCTCCGAAACGCGTTCAAGCACCTGCGAGCACGTCTTGCGATGGTGGAAGCTCTCAATGCTGGCATCAATAGTACTTACTCCTGCCGGATCAGCACTGCTAGCTAGTGCGAGATGCGTATCCTCACAGTTGACGGCCCCTTTTGTGTCGACATACGGATACACTCGAGCAATTCGAATGTATCTAGGACGACATCGAGGGATGACACCAGAGCACGGTATCATTAGATCCTTCTTATTACTGGATTCCCTTCTTTCTCGAGTCCGTCGAACGGTCCCAATCCGCCCACACTCTAGGATCTCAAGAGGACCAAGTCCGATCTCTTTAGATCTCGATATGCGCGGGAAGCCATGATGGCGTTCATCAGAAGTCAACCGACAAAGGCGCACCATCTTGGAGTTCCGCTGAATGGCCTCATACTCGGCGAGATGTAGTTTCTCTTTCCAACTGGTGGAGCCGTCAAAGCACGTTTGCTAGTAAAAAATCGAGAAAGTTTCTCCATCCAATCTCGAAGGCGATACGAGGATTGCATTCTCTAGCTCAGGCCTATCTTTTGTACTTCCATCCGTGTAGATCCATTCAACGGCCCGGAAGAGAAGCCTCACACAAGTAGGACGCGACCAGAGGCGATCGTATACTGCCTGGAATTGCTCCCAGCAGTCGGAGACGGCCATTCCTCAGAATTCACCTCGCAGCCGGATCGTGGCGAATCTGAACAATCGATGGCGTGTCCTCACTGCACGACCGGATTCACGGTGGACTACGACAGGCAAGCTATGTTGAATACTTTTGTTTGGTTCATGCATAAGCTATGYGTGAAGCGCCGACAACATTCGATGCTCAAGCTGAGCTGGAGTTCATCACAATTCATCATTAGCACCACAAGCTCCTCATCATCCACATCGCCTTTCCACACTCGACAGCCCTACGCCATCACGAACCATCTTCGTTTTAGATCTCCTGGTACAGGCCATCATCGCCGTGTTCCAGACGAATGTTCCGGTCTCGCAGACACATTCCATCAKCGAAATTCTGCACAGCGTTCTGGATAGCGCGAGGATYATACGCAGCAGCCTTGGAGGTGATTTGGATGCTGGCGTGGATGGGCGCGTTGATGTCAATCTTCTGGGTGTCGATGTGGTTCATTTCGGCATTGAGGTATGTTACGATCAACTTGCCGTACATTGGGGTCTGCGGCATCGACGGGGCTGGAGGAGTTGGAATGGACAATCCTGTTGAAGCGCTGGTCGAGCTGGCCTCAGAGCGAGGGCTACTGCCGGCAGATGAAGCGGTCTCTGGGCGGCTAGGCTTACGAGACAGTTGCTCAGACGGAGCCAGCGGAGCCAAAACCTCACGGCCCTTCTCAACAATCTCCTCCTTGATGATGGTTGATGCATTCTCCTTTTCGTCAATGACGGCATCCTGAACGGCCTTCTTCTTGATGTTGATCGGTGTGATCTTCTCGGTCACGACAGCTTTCGTGATGGAAGCCTTGTCCTCCGCAATCTCCTTCTTGGTGATGATGCTCGGTGAAGCCTTTGCGGCGACGGCAGCCTTTGGTTCGGGGGCCTTGTCCACAACCACCTTCTTGACGACCTTCTCGATGTTGGGGACGTCCTTTCTGGCATCAGCCTTGTCGCCACTACTGCCAGCATGCTTCACCTCCTCAATTGGAACCATCTTCTTGACTTTGGCGGTCTGCTTCTGRGCGATCTCCTCAAGAGCCTTGGCGAGATAAGGGCGGCGCTCCGGGAACATGTTGTAGTAGATATCAGCTTTGGGACCTGGATTCGCTGCATAGTGCTGCGCCATCTTCACATCAACCATGTTGCGGTAATGATCGACCGCAACAGCTCTAGGTGCTTGTGGTGGCGCTGGGTTGTCTGCAGCCTTAGTACGGGGGACTCGAAGGATGGTGGCAGTGGTTGTGGCCGAGGTACGAGTGCCACTGGATGAAGGGGACGTGACCAGGGCATCAGGTGAAGCCGCAGTTGCAGAGGCTCGCACCGTCGATCCGTGCTGCGATCGGGTGACAAAGGAGACCGACTCGTCGGCAACGGATGTCGCGGTAGTGCGTGCGGCACGTGTTGGAGTGCCAGTTGGGCGTATTGGAGTGCGGGCACTTGGCACAACGTTGGCCAGACCCTTTGGGAGAGATGGCCCGGCTTGGGCCTGGTGGTGCTGAGTGGGGCGAGGGACGTTTGACAGGGAGGCCGAAGCACCATTACCTTGGATGCGGCGTGCATCACCCCGAGGGACGTTTGACAGGGAGGCCGAAGCACCATTNCGTTTGACAGGGAGGCCGAAGCACCATTACCTTGGATGCGGCGTGCATCACCCCGAGGGACGTTTGACAGGGAGGCCGAAGCACCATTACCTTGGGCGCGGCGTGTATCACCCCCGGCCATGGCGTGTGATTTATTCATCTGCGGGTGATGCTGCTGCTGCAACTGCTCGCGATGACCTTGACCGCTGTAGCGGTTTGCCAGGCCATCTTGCATCGGGTCGCCGCCAAACATCTCCTGCTTGTTCCACGCGCTGATCTTGGCATGCTGTGGGTTGCCCGCGTCAGCATCGGCCTGGTCGTGGGCCTTCTGGCGTCGCTGCTCATCGCGATGCTCGTACACCGCTGTTTCGGCGGAGGAACTCGGCTGGGCAGGTACAGACACCTCGTCACGATGGTCGAGGCCGAGGTCGGCCAACATCTGCGCACGTTCGTCCATGATGAGTGATTGCTTTGGGTGTTGCGGATGGTAGGCTCTGGAATTCAGCTGATGTTTGCTGAGAGGATGAAGCGGTTGTGATGGATGGCGAGAGGCGCTGAACACTTGGCCTAGTGAGGTAGGCCCAAGTGCGGTTGATAGGGAATGCAGTGTAGTGCAAGGTGCACTGCGATGTTGATGGGATGGGATGGCTCTCGATTGGAAGAGAGATGATGGTGTTGTTTGGGGGTTGTTTGGGGAATTTCTCGCGCTTTAAGTAGTCGCGTTCGGCGAAGCTCCTACCATTCTAATCAAGGAATGGCGGGACGCTCCCGGGTGGTTGCAGCTTGAGCGGCGGGGCGGCGTTTGCGAGCGGACGATGATGATGCTGCCGTCRCTGCTGCTACTGCTGCCAACACGCCACACAGCATACAGTGGGAAGTGCATTGAAGTGAAGAGACGAAGAAGGGAGGCGAGGAAGACGAAGAACATCCATATGCAGAGAGAGTGGATAGTGCCTGCCTTACTGGTCAGCACTTGCCGGAGGCAGCTGCTTGTCCTTCCCTCACGCCTGCTGAGGCACACGCGAGGGCACTGGACTATGCAAGAGGCGAGTTCTGTGACGACGGCCAATATACCCCTAACGCCACGGTCGAAATGCAAACGACGAGGCCTCGATCCGACGACGACTGGGTTACGACGACAAGGGCAACGATGGCGACGACTACAYCCATGCTACGCGCGTAAAAGTCATTTCGAGACATTTGCAGCTTTTACCATAAACCGCAGACCTCACTCTCAGTACATGATGTCGATCATATGAATCAGGAAAGACGGATACTGCCTACAGAGCAATAATGAGCGCAGGATACTCTATAGCATACGTTCGCGTAATGCCAGGAATTCGTACCTTCGACACGCGTCTACCTCTTGTTCACTTCCCAGTAGGGTGGTCTGCGTGCACTTACACATGTGTACCTTAGTGTCCGCTTGGTGGTCGTCACCTTCGAACCATAACGCTGCCAGACTTGCGTAGCTTACTTTGAGAAATTACTGCTTCACTGAGAAGCAGCATTGCATCGTCGATATAGCTGCTCTGCTATTGCACGCCGAGCAAAGCTGATCTCGAATGCCGTACACCTCTCCTGCTTATCGAATGCTTTGCTCCTCTCATACACACATGTCTCTCCTTTACCTGATCTATTCGTTTCACACGGTTTCCACCGGTCAGTCTTATTCAATGCTTCTTTTGAGCTTGAGTCAGTCTGGATGATGTCCGTTTACGATAGGGCAGGAACGATGGACACGTTCCCCGTACCCCTTTTGAAAGTACCCACAAGATTTTGGATAAGTATTGCGTGTTGGCATCTTAGCCACCAGTATTGCTCCCACTCTTCTCAAGACATTCACCAGGCGCTTCTACTCGCAAAGATGCCAAACTTCACAAACACTTCTTCGGCTGCGGACTCTCAGAGGCAAGTCGATACGGGATCGCACGGCTCTTGTACGGAACTTCAGCAATAACAAAGCGTCATGAACTTTGGCAAAWATTCCACGTCTTGACCTAACTCTATCCTTTACATGACTACCGAATATCCTGAAGGTACCCCAACTACTACATCCACCTAAACAACGCACCTCTAACGAGGTTTACGGCGTGCCGGCCAACCAACTTGGCGGTGGTCAGCCAATCCGGCAACTGTCCCAATAGTCCCGCGACCGCAGCCTCGGGGGTGGTGAATACGCTGTTCAGGCGCTTTGATGATACAAGGAAGCTTGCCGGCAGCCATTCGCTGACCTCGGCCTCCTTTCCCAGTATCATTTTGGCTACGGCCTCGCCGCAGCCCCAACATAGCGGCATACCATAGCCATTGAACCCGGCTGCAATGAACTCTCCGTCACCCGCTCTACCAGTAACATCTTTCGGAATCTGTCCTACCCACGGTAGATGGTCTGGCGTGAAGCCCATGACTCCACTCCAGAGCTTCTTCACTTCGGGAACTTCACCGTCTCGCCACCCCTTTGCGAAGATTGTCGGTAGGATATTCTCCAAGGTTTTCTGCGAGACACTGCTTGTCGTTGTATCATCGCTGCTCAACACTTCCCCTATCCTTTGCTTTTCTCCGCCTATGAAAACATCCCCTGTCATGGGGTCTTGCGTGATATAGTAGAGTCCGTATGAGAATGTGCTGTCCTGGTTATTGTATTGAGGCTTGTCGATCATGCTCCACGATCTTTGGTCTCCTTGTGAAGGGAGTTCAGATCCTGCCTTCTGAACGGACATGGTCCCTCGCAGTGGAAATATCTTTCCGCGAAGATTCGGAATGAGATGTCCTGTCCAGCCATTACTGCAATAGATGACTTTGGTGGCGTGAACAGTTCCACGGGCCGTGTCGATGCTGTAAGGATGGTCTCTGTCCTCCTCGGGTTGATAGGCCACCGCAGTTACTGGAGTCTCGGTTTCCAGAAAGAAGCGACCATCGTATTGAGATAGCATCCTGGCGAAGATACCAGTCACGAGCCTATATGGCCAGAAAGCACCCGCACTACAGCTGATTGCTCCCACGGTGTCTTTGAGATTATACTCCTGATAATGTCAGCCTCGAATTTGCCGAAAGAAGGATAGCATCTTACTTGTGTGGCCTCCTCGCTAGTAAGAACTTGGCCATCTCCTTGTGCTTCCTGAACGCACTCCTCATACTTTAGGAAACTCTTCTTCGCCTCGTCGAGAAGCTTCTCATCCCTGAAGCCAGTGATGGTCCGAACATGCCGAACTTGGGCAGCTTCTGTCAGTCCTTCCGTCGCAGCAAGACCATGCATTGATTCCAGTGTACGATTCGCGAATCTTCCAATCTTTGCCGCCTCCGTTGCACCAAAACCCTTCGACATGGCTCCAAACTCCTCCGGGACAGGGGAGAGAATATGGCCTCCATTTCGTCCCGTGGCTCCACTGGTAAGTGAGCGTGCCTCGAAAACGGTGACTGTCGAATTAGAATCTGCGGGTAGATTATCAAGCAGATTCTTCGCCACGCTACAGCCTGTAATCCCAGAGCCTATGATGGCGTACGTGGTGACAGAGGAGAGCTTGGCAGATTGTGCTTTTGCATGTTCTGCGGCAGGCAGCTGCCAAAAGGCTTCTGTGGGATTCTGCCTGGGAAGCTGTGGATCTTGGAGGGCATCTTTGATGAGCTGCTGAACAATCTCTGGTGGGACTTTGTTGTTCTGTTTGGGTATCATGTTTCAATTGGCGTCGTCGCGGATGAACGTTTGGTGGAAGAGAGGTGCCTGAACGGATTTCGGGATCGGAGTCAAGGAACACAGTCGGAGTTCGTGATATGCAGGCGCAGTACTACCTTATGTAGGTCATGGAAGAAGGGAATATTGATCGGATGCTTGCTCTGGTTCCTGGCTTGGCCATCTAAATAGCCCGGAATGTGTCGCAGTGAATACTCATGGACACGGCTGGGAGTGAATATGGACGTCTATTGACAACGACTCGCATTCAACTACGACGACACGAAATGAAATGTCACTCTCATTCCGCTCAAGGCCTCAGACCTTGGAACAAAGACCAATACATCCAAACATACCATTGAAATTTAATGCTTGTCCCAGGCTTGGTCCCGCTGTGGTAGTCAGAGACGAAATGCTTTCGCTCTACTACCCCAACCCTAACCCTGAAGTTCTTCTACATCAGTGTGATTTGAATATTCCACTGTCATATGACATACGACGGCTGCAGCGTCTCTCAAGCATGTCAGTTACAATCAATTCGACATATCGTGGCACCACTCTCAACCTCAGTCTTTGAAACCCTGGAAGTACTGTTTCGCTATTAGCACAGGGGAGTTGAATGGAGCGATGACAACACTACCTTTCTTCGAAAAGCGTTCAGCTCATCTGCGGACCCATCCCCATTGACACCCTGCAGCTCCAACCTCTGCGTACGATATGCTATCAAGGAATCGGCATCAACGCTACTGTCCTGTAGTCGCTGGTAGGTCAACAAGCGTCTCGACCCTGCGATGGTCAGCTATAGTGATGTACAAGTCCTGCAGAAAACGCACATTTGTTGAAATCTTGCGTACAAGTGCTGACAAGCTTCAACATGGGGTGTTGTGGTACGTCGTACTCGGTTTCTTGTTCGGTGACTTGAACATTGTCTTCGTCAATCGCTTCTTCAACAGCCCCTGCGACGGGCATCCACATGCACAACCGACCATCATCGACTAGCATATTCGCGCTGAAGTCAAGGATGTCGTCCAGCATGCGTAGAAAGCTGTAGGGCTTTCTCGGCGGGATATAGCCTTCCACGAGATGTGCAGGTCTTCCGTCCGCAAGGAAGATCTCCTCCTGTAAGTAATCTCGATTACTGCCGAGGACTTTCAGACCTTCACGAACACCATACGGAGGATCACACACAATCGAGTCCAGACATCGAGTCTCTCGCAAGGGAGTGTTTGTGATGTCCGCTGCGAAGCCACCTAGATAGAGGGGCGATGTACCGTACTGCTTGAAGTTTGATTTCACATTGCGATCTTTCTTCCCACGAATGCTCCGGCCATCCATATCGCTGCCAAATACAGCAGAGCCAAATTCTGCACAAGCCAGAGGGAAAGAACCCGTACCCATGAACGGATCGTACGCTGACTTCCCGGGCCCAGCCCGAGCCATGTTGGCAGTCACAAGTGAAAGTTCGGCGTCCATGGAAGTTGTAGCAATGTACTTGCGCTTCTTGAGGTTGTATTTAGCAACCACCTTTCGATTGCTCTCGGCCACCAGTCGACCCAGAAAGACTCGGTGAGGAGCAGGAGCCTTCAGCTTGAAGTCTTCGAAGATGGTAAACAGGTGATCTGGGTTCTTCATGACGATTTTCCCTTGAAAGTCCATGAATGCAAGAGCCTCCATCGTGGCTTTCTGTTCGCGACTGGAACGGCTGCCTTGGAAGCTGTCAAGCTCGAAACGAAATGACACATATCGGTAATCATCCCAGCGTGCCTCTGTGCGTCTACGTATATCTGCATGGAGTGAAGCATAGTCAATGCCCTCTCCCCAAAGTTCATGGATTGCATAAGTCAGAATCGAGCGGGTCATTAGATCCTTGGCCGCCCTCGCATGGTCAACGGGTTCTTGGAAGCGTATTATGGCAAAAGGTGTCTGATGATGCGTTAGCTTGAACAATCAAGATTCAGGTAGACTGACGGACGAGGCGATGAGACGGTTGATACCGACCTTAAGGACTATACAAGTGCTGTGCTGCTGGTCTCGACACATGCGAGACTCAGCAAACGCCCTGCATCTCGGCTATGAGATACTCACACCGACGCTTTGTATGGCATGTATCGAGACGCAGAAGCCACTACACTATCCTTACAAATGCCGTTCAGCTCACCTGGATTAAGTTTAWCGTACTTCGTCTGAGTATGAGAGCCATTCTATTGTGAGGCCAAGCAGATCTGCTAGCGCATTCGTCTCTGCTTGGCGAAAAGTGTTGTGTATTTGCTTGAAGCGAATGAGGTACTCCATCGTCGCGGATCAACAATCTTTTTGAAGTCGAGGCTTCCGTGGAGCTGGAGTCAAAAAAAGTGAAGACTCGGCAACCGACGATGAGGACCCTGCATAGCGGGGTGAGCCGAGTGGCTAGCGTGGAGCGTGGATCTCCAAAGGTGACGAACTTCATTAATTCTGGAGGCATTGAGTCAGAGCAAGCTTGAAACAAAGAACGCTTCAAGAACATTGATTCTTGACCACCTTCTCTTACAACACCAGACAGCTCGTCAGTAACACCAAGAAGCAACTCCAACATCAACGCAAGACAACGGCATCATGGAAGGCATCAAGGCGGCCTACGCCCGCGCAAAGAGTGAGGGCAGACCGGCGCTCGTCACATACATGACTGCAGGTTTTCCAACCATTGCTGAGACGCCCGATATCATGCTGTCCATGGAAGCAGGCGGTGCAGACATTATCGAACTCGGCACGCCCTTCACAGACCCCATCGCCGACGGGCCCACCATTCAGACGGCAAACACAATTTCCCTTGCAAATGGCACAACTACAACAATATGTTTGAACATGGTTCGTGAGGCACGGCGGCGGGGTTTGAAGGCCCCAGTTCTTCTCATGGGCTACTACAACCCGCTGTTGGCGTACGGCGAAGAACGCATGTTGCAAGACTCCAAGTCAGCTGGTGTCAATGGCTTCATCATGGTCGATCTGCCACCGGAGGAGGCTGTGCGCTTCCGAGGACACTGTACCAACTATGGTCTGTCCTATGTGCCATTGATTGCACCGGTGACCAGTGAGAAGCGCATGAAATTGCTGTGTGGGATTGCAGACTCGATGATCTACGTCGTCTCTCGCATGGGAGTCACTGGAGCGACTGGAGCATTGAGCACGGGATTGCCAGATCTATTGGACCGAGTGCACAAGTACTCTGGTGGAGTGGCGGCTGCGGTCGGTTTTGGTGTGAGCACACGAGAGCACTTTGTCGAAGTGGGCAAGGTCTCTGAGGGTGTTGTCATTGGCAGTCAGATCATCACCACCCTGAAGAATGCTCCTCAAGGAGAAGGCGCCAAGGCGGTAGAAGAATACTGCCACAACATCACCCTCCGACGCAACGAGCGCGTGTCCCCAAACAACGGCGATTCCAACGGCGATTCCAACGGACATGGCATCTCAACTGACGCAAACCCCAATGGTGATGGCAGCGGCYGGATCACCCGAACAAACGAGGCTGCACCGGCACAGATATCCACTGCCGATCCCACCAAGCGACCCGCCAGCGAGAGTGATCCAAAGAACGGTATCGTGCATGTCGATGGGGTTGTCAAGGCTGGCGATGGACCAGGCCTAGCAGACCAGCTCGAGGCACTCAACACCGACGAGAAGGATCCAGAGCTCATTCCATCCCGTTTTGGACAGTTTGGAGGCCAGTATGTGCCAGAGTCGCTCATGGACTGTCTGTCCGAGCTGGAGAAAGGCTTCAGTGCTGCGTGCAACGACCCAACCTTCTGGGAGGAGTTCCGCTCATACTACCCATACATGAGCAGACCTTCCTCTCTCCACAAAGCCGAGCGACTAACAGACAACACACGCAAGGCCGCCAAGCCGGGATTCGGCGCCAACATCTACTTGAAGCGCGAGGATCTCAACCACACCGGTTCACACAAAATCAACAATGCCATCGGCCAAGCTTTGATCGCAAAGCGTTTGGGCAAGAATGAAATCATTGCAGAGACTGGTGCCGGACAGCACGGTGTAGCGACTGCAACCGTCTGTGCGAGAYTCGGCATGAAGTGCACAGTCTACATGGGAGCAGAGGATGTTCGCAGACAGGCGTTGAACGTTTTCCGCATGAAGCTTCTCGGTGCGACGGTTGTGGCTGTCGAATCCGGATCACGCACACTCCGAGACGCCGTCAACGAGGCAATGCGCAAGTGGGTGGAGAGATTGGACACTACACACTACATCATCGGATCTGCAATTGGTCCTCACCCCTTCCCTACCATTGTGCGAACATTCCAGAGCGTCATCGGACAGGAGACGAAGCGGCAGATGCAGGACTTGACAGGCAGGCTCCCAGACGCTGTGATTGCTTGCGTTGGAGGTGGCAGCAACGCATCCGGCATGTTCTCCCCATTCGCAGAGGATCCAAGCGTCAAGCTTTTGGGCGTAGAAGCTGGTGGTGACGGTATCGAGACARGCAGACATAGTGCTACTCTTTCGGGCGGCAAGCCAGGTGTGCTCCACGGCGTGCGGACGTACATTCTGCAAGACGCACAGGGTCAAATCACCGACACGCATTCCGTTTCCGCAGGTTTGGATTACCCAGGTGTGGGTCCCGAGCTCGCAGGATGGAAGGACAGCGCTCGCGCCACCTTCATCGCGGCCACCGACTCCGAGGCCTTTATCGGTTTCCGACTGCTCTCCGAATTGGAGGGCATCATTCCCGCGCTCGAGTCGAGTCACGCCATCTTTGGTGCCGTTGAGCTCGCCAAGACGCTGRAAGAGGATGAGAACATCGTCATCTGTCTCTCGGGTAGAGGAGACAAGGATGTCGAGGAGGTTGCCCAGGAGCTGCCGAGAATCGGTCCAAAGATTGGATGGGATCTCCGGTTCTAAATCTTCCGTGTCTCTTGCTTGACATGGTGTTGATGGAGTACCCCCGTCGTACCCATCCACGTTCGTTTTTGATTTGCATTAATGGTAATGGAGCATGATGTTGATGGAGCGATGTTTATTCAAGGTTGCTTTCAAAAGGCAAAGAAGCAGGATGTAGAATTAAGGTAACGGTGTCTTTTACAGACGTCGGGGCTAGGATAGGTTCAGCAATCAAAGAGCCCAATCTGCCAATTACTCTTTCCCGTTTACAAAAAAGTCCGACCAGAGCTGTACCCGATGTGAGTATCTTTTTTAATCGAGGCAAGACGATGCAGAATCGACAACGCTGGAGCTGCTAGAACCTTTCCTGCCAGCAGAGTAGCCCCGTTATTCGACGGGCAGGGCAGCTTGGGGGCGCGGTTATGTTGATGATTTTCTCATTTCGACAGCTCTGGGTTCGATTATCGTGAAGGTGAAGGTGAATATGATCTTGTCGCTTGCGTTGAGATCTTCATACAACACCGATGTTCGAGAGGACAAAGGGGTAGATTCTGAGACCGTGGCTTTCAAAACTCAGACATGCGACGACCAGGTGAATACATATAATAACGACAAAGCTACAGTTGAAAGATTGATTCTGCACAAATGAGATGAGACATGTTGCTTTTGATGAAATTTGTTTTTTTTTCTTGCTAGTAAGTGAATGAAACTCCTTGTTTGTTGTTCCCCTATTCCTCCCAAACCAGTAATTTACAGGCCCAAAACGCCCATGAACAGCCCTCTAAAGATGGTAGAGTTTAAGCGCATGCTTCCCCAACAACACCGCAGAAGCCAGGTTCGCGACCTGATCGTGTTGGTGGTGGAGGTATTGAGCTTGTGGTTGGTGTAGCCGTAGCCGTTGTGACCGAGACCAGAGTCGTTGACTCTGTTGACGGAGGTGGAGGAGGTGGAGGAGGTGGTGGAGTAGTTTCTGAGGACGACGAAGCTGATGTGTTTGAAGTCGAAGTGCTCGAAGTTGAGGTGCTTGACGTTGAGGTGCTTGAAGCTGAGGTGCTCGAAGTTGAGGTGCTCGAAGTTGAGAACGATGCGACAGAGGTTGCCTCTGTCGAGAAAGTGATGAGGGATGGCTCCCCTGTAGTAGGGAGCAAGTCCGCCTCAGTAGTGGTTGTAGATGAAGGTTGGACAGTGACGATCCGGGTAGAAGTGCTTGTTGCTGGCACCGGAGCAGTGACGTACACGGTGGTTTTGGGAACGGTGATGGTGACCGTCGTTGGAAAGAAGGTGACAGTCGCTGCTTCACGCGCGGGCATCGGCATGCTGGTTTCAGAGACGTGCTCGGAGAAGGTCAGCGTGCTGAGAGTGACAGTGTGATAAGAGGTAGAGGGGAGGGATACCTTCGTACCGCTGTCCTTGAGGTGGGTTGAACGGTACAAGAAGACCGCAGAACCGATGACCGCTGAGATAACAAGGAAGAGAACGGTGGAGATTGCAGACCACCATGACCGACGACGCAGAAGGGCCTTTCGCTTTGTTGCTGGCTCTTCGATGCGGTCGAACGGCTGGGGCCTGGCTTGAGGGGCTGCGTCGGGGAAGTTGCGCAGTTCGGTGTTGAGATGCTCCTCGTAGGTAGGGAGGAAGCTATCACGAGGGAAAACAACAGCTGCACGCGGTTGTTGAGGAGAATGGACGCCAGCGCCCTTTTCCATGTCAGAGCCCGACATGGTTGTTGGCGTTGCGTTGCGGGCTGTGAGCCTGCTGGAGTTGGAGGACGTGTTGAAGCAGACAATTGCTATGAGCGAAATCGTTGCGAGGTTGGGTTACTCGATGAAGGCAAGTAACAGGATGGGAGTAGCTGAAGAATAGATGGTGTTTTTGGCAAGTTAAGTACTCCAACGACGTTGATTCCGAACATTGCCATAGTGGTGTGCAGTGAGTGTGTCAATAGCATTATCCGTTATTGAGGAATTCTTTTGTTCAACCCGAATAAAGGAGTTGTGTCAACTTTCCCGTGGCATGCTTATTGTCGGCTTGACAAGGCCATTGTCGACAGTGAACCACCTACCACGTGATATTGATGAGAGCACCCATCGTCGGTCGGAAGTAAGTCTCGCTTACGCTGACGACGACGGCGACGGCGACACATTGGAGTCGTATATCATGTTGATGCGCATCTTGAGAGCATACCTAAGCGTACCTCTTGGCAATATGACGGGATGCGTCGATTCCAAGGCCTAAGAATGCAGGCTAGGCTAGGCTGGGCTCCGGGTGTCGTGGCGGTTGGGGCTTTGATGATGCGTGATGATGGGTTGATATAAGAACCAAGAAGAAGAAGAAGATGAAACGATGGGGAAGAAGGATGATGTGCCGAGCTGCTGACAGCTGCATCTGCATCTGAAACCGATCAAAAGCGTGTTTTCTTTGAGTTTGGATTGAAGGTTGCGTTGCGTGGCGTTGTGGGGGTCTTCTGCAAATGCCAACCTTGAAAACATCGGACATTTTTTTTATTGTTGAAGCTGTTTGTTGGCATGCYACACTGAGCACTAGAACTACCAACTCCATGGAAGATGGGTCATGCAGGTGTGCGCGAGCGCGTGATACGGATCTACGTGGCGGAGTGGCCCACCTTTGGAGCTCGGAATAGAACCAACAGACACACCTCCTTACCTACCTTACTTACCCAATGCGATGGACCCCTGTTGCTGGGGTGCCCTTGAATAGGTCCAGTCCAGTTGGATTCGATGCCCTCCCGTCTTCTGCTCGTGTTGGCGTCTGAGGCCGACTCGCGCGCGGGCGGCGAAATATTCGCCCTTGTTGTCATTGGCAAGAGGGAAGCATCTGTAGCTGTGAATGTATCTTCTCTCCTTTACTCTCATCTCTGGTGATCTATTGTGCCGTCAGCTGCCGGTATCCATACCGTACCATATTCTTTGGTGCTACTGCAGTAAATAATGTCCGTGACCGCGAATCCAACTCCCATTATTCGGGACCTCCCACCGCAACACGACATCCTCACCACCACCGACATCCTGCCCACTGCCACCGAGCAAGCTCCGCGCATTCGAAATCAAGCTCCTGGAATTCCTGATCGAAGACGCAGCTTGCGACCATCTCGCGGAAAGGCATCCCCGCGTCAGTCGCTCACCAAAAGCACTGGCATCTCCATCCGTGTCGCCATGGCCGAAAGTGATGGCGACGTCGCGGAGGTCAAGGTGTTGAAGGAAAAGGACGAGAGCGATGATGAGAAGCCGGTAGGTTGCAGAATGGCCCATCGCTATGACGATATGTCTAGACAAAGGAGATGTTAACAGCCAATGCTCGTAGTTTGAAGACGCTGCGGAAGATACCACGACAACGACGACGACAACGACGACGACGACGACGACCGTCGACGAGCCTGCAAAAGAAGCAACCTCTGAGGTTACCGATACAGATATACCTACAGACGCTGCAACTACATCTCCAACACCTACGCCGAACGCCAACCCCGAGACCGATGCAGCCCCTGCTGAGCGAAGATTGTCTGAACAGAGTGCGAACGAGATGCCGCCGGTAGCCTCCCCGATGAGCCCTCCCCTCGCCCCCAAGCCATCGTTGAGTCCCGCCATCTCAGCCAAGGAAACCCTCCGTTCCCCRTCGMCCACCCGAATCCCGGTCATACCGTCTGCCAGCGAAAGTATGCCGCCGCCTGCACTGCCGTCAAGAGAGGAAGCCTTGTCGACACCGCCGCCACGACCAGACAATCTTGCGCGGAAAGCTTCAAGCGGGTTTGGGGCATTGCTAGGCCGCATGGGCAGCATCCGCAAGCCTGCACGATCGCCTCCTGCTCCACGCCCAGCAGCCTCTGGCATGGAGAGGCGTAGTACCGCTGCTTCAATGGCCTCGATGGTTTCAATGGACGGCAGCATGGCGGGAATGAACGACGGCGTCAAGCCCAGCCTGCAGGACCAATTCTCGTCYCTACGCCGTCAGGGCGAGTTTGGCTCAAATGACAACACCCGCCCGTCATCGTCAGAGCAAGAGCAAGAAGCGATGGGAACAACAGGAGAAGTCATGCCAGGAAGCCCAAGAAAGAGGGATAGCGGATCACGCATGTCAACGTCTTCGTTCACTGCAAAGTCGCCCACTCGGGCTCCAACCTTGAACATGAGCTTGCCGCCGGGGACAGCAGCTGGGACGGACGCAGGCCCGGCAGCTGAACCTTCAGAAGTCAATTGGGATCTATGGCAACAAGTGGTATATGAGGGTCCTGCGGCCGTGGCTAGATCAAGTGGAGACGAGCTCACAAAAGCCATCACCGGTGGAATTCCGCCAGCGATCAGGGGTGTCGTATGGCAAGTGTTGGCCGAGAGCAAGAACGAAGAGCTGGAGAATGTATACCGTATGCTGAAAGCTAGGGGCACAGATGCGGATGTCAAACCCACAGCCTCTCGGCCGCAATCAACCATTGGCGGTGTCAACGGGATTGCACAACATAAAGATACTTTGACGTCCGATGCCTCGAGCGACGAATCCACGCGTTCGGGTGTCATATCAGGCCGGGCTAGCCCTCCGGCCACAGAAATGCCTACAGGACTCATGGCCGAGAAGCAGAAGCGGGAAGCTGCATCACTGCAGAAGCTTGAAAAGGCGATCAAACGAGATCTTGGCACCCGAACATCCTACAGCAAATTCACACAATCTGCCGGCCTCMAAGACGGGCTGTTTGGCGTGTGTAAAGCTTACGCCCTCTTTGATGAGGGAGTGGGATACGCACAAGGTATCAATTTTATCGCGATGCCCCTGCTGTTCAACATGAGCGAAGAAGAGGCCTTTACATTGCTTGTGAGGCTGATGGCCAAGTATGATCTACGGAGCATGTTCACCCAAGATTTGGCTGGCTTGCACCTGCGACTGTACCAATTCGAACGCTTGCTGGAAGCGTATGAACCGGCTCTATGTTGCCATCTTCGAAGACGGAATGTTAACCCGGAGCTATACGCCACGCAGTGGTTCCTGACACTATTTGTGTATCGATTTCCGCTACAGCTGGTCTTGCGGATATACGATTTGATCTTCAGGGAAGGACTCAACGCCATCTTGAAGTTTGGAGTCGTGCTCATGCAGCGCAACCGGGAAGCACTGCTTGAAATGAATGATATGAGCCAACTGACCAACTTCCTCAAGGAGAAGATCTTTGACGTCTACATTGACAAATCGCCTTCTGCGTCTTCAATCCTCGACTCGGGCTTTTTCGGCTCCGTTAGTGGTGGCGTCGACAAGGAGCTCTACAGGGCCGACGAGATGGTGCGAGATGCATGCGGCATCCAAATCACAGACGAAAGTCTGGCGCGATACGCTGCGGAATGGGAAGAGCAACGAGCACGCAATCTCGAATCGGAGAACTTGCGACTGTCAAATATAAAACTTCATTCCAAAGTACGCGCGCTGGAGGAGCAAGTTCAGCAGCAAGATGGCGAGCATGTCTCCATGGCGCAGGAATTGGTCAAATTAAAGGTCGAAAACGATTCATTGCATGACTCCAAGGAAGCGCTGGAAATGCAAATCTCTGCGCTGACAAAGGTGGTGGATACACAACCTGCTGAAGTTGAGGAGCGCCTAAAGGAAGAAATGGACCGAATCATGCAGAGGAATATCGAAGTGCAGAATGAGAATCGTGCATTGAGGGAAGAAATGGACGAGACTGAGATGGAACTCGTCAATGCGAAAATGGCGTATGCGCAGGTGAGTCTCTTGCATTTGCTGTTCAGAGATGAAATGAATTGGAAAAACTGACTTTCCAATCACAGCTACAAGCAGACCACGACTTGTTGAAGCAAAAGTGGACGGGCGTGGCAGCTCTGCTCAACGATAAATGAGCAAAGTGCATTTTTCTCTTGGATTTCTTTGGGGGAGTAAGGGCCTGCCTGGTGCATTGGGATGGGGTTCTTCTTTCGGATACCTGGGAATGGCGTCTCGTGGCATTGGAAACTGCTGCTGCTCTTGGGAGGCCCGAGATGTGGGTTTGATTGTATAGATTGGGTATGCATCTTGCTATGCTATGCAGCGATGGGTATTGCTCTAGCTACGAACGAATGAAAGCATCATATCATGCTTATATGCTATCGACATGCATATGTTCATTCGCTGTGATGCTTGCAAAGTTGGTCACACCCTTGATCCTATCCACAGGGAGACAGGGCTTCTTGAATACAACATTCGGAGAAAGGACTGCATGTCATTCAACGCCACCAAGAGCGCAAGTTGATTCGCTTTGAAGCTCTGCTTCACTTTCAAACCATAGGCCTGCTCTGCTAATCCCCAAGTCACCCCGGTGCGTCAACGTACTGTACTGTACTGTACTGTACTGTAGATCTCCGACAGCATCACAACATCAATCATCACGTCAAATTTGTCCCATCACATCCCATCCCATCTCATCCCATTCCATAATCCAACAGCTCAAACGCCAGCGTCCACAATCAATCCCTCCTCTATGCACCAACCAATCCCACACGACCTTTCATACCAACCCAACCTCGTCTATCCCTTCCAGTCCGCCCTCTCGCGAGGTAATTGTATTTCAAAGCGCTCGTAAGCCGCTCTACACTCGCCTGCGCACCATCTCCCGTTCGACACGCAGCAAGTACATATAAACACTGCAACATCCTCGCCACGGTCTCTGTGACTTTTGCAGGGTCCGCGAGAAGGGGAGCAGGAGGGTGGGGATGACTTGTGGCGTTGAAGGATCCCGGTCCTCCTCCTAGTGAAGGGGAGTGCACATGCGGGAGATTGGTGCCGAAACTGCCTGCGGATGTGTTGGATGTGGTTCTGCTGCGGTTCGCATGACCTCCTGAAGAACTGCTCGCCGCGTCCAAGTATGTGGAGCCCTGTGAGTTGAAGCTGCTGAGCCGTGGGCTGAGACTGCCGGCAGTTCCAGGACGCTCTGCACCTGGGGCTACCGGATCGCTTCGCGCGTGTTCTCTAGCTTTACCACTCGAATCAGACGCCACGCCGGCATTGATGCTATCGAGAGATAATCGACTGAAGATGTTGAGCATGCTCTCATGCTTGGGGAGTATCACTGTATCGCGAAAGGCAATCAGCGTGATGCGGCGAATTTCAAGTTCTTCCGACATGTGTCCGCTGCGGCTTGCTTCGCTGGCGGACGAGGGGCGTTCATCCATTTTGAGAGCTTCAGGTATGGCGCCCCAGAATTCCTGTGCCTCACGCGCCGTCATAAGAGTCCCGCGTCCCTTGAATTCCAGCTCCAGGGGAAGAAAGACTGCTTGCAGAAATGGCAAAATCGCACCATAAAGTCCTATCCACATCTCTACCAAATTCGTCACAAGCCGGTCATCGGGCACACCTCTCAATGTCTGTGCGAGCGAACTAAAGCCTGTCTGCAACAGCTCCCTCACATCTTCAACCAGCACGACAGGCGACCTGCGCTGCATGCAACGTCGGATGTGAACACTGACCAGGGTGTTGAAATCCTCGATTGGGGTTATCAAAGTTTCGCCAGAGAAGAGATTCAGCAGCCTGGCCTTGAGCAAGGGCCATGCATCGTCAGGTCCAATACCGGGCAAACCCATGGAAGCACCAATACTGCTGAATGAATGGGCGTTGACAGGCAAGGGAGTCTCTGTAGGGAATGRAAACAAGCTCGCACCTCCCGAAGGCGGACCTCCCATGCTGGTCTCAAAGCTACTAGGTCCCAAAAGTTGATCTCCCATCCCGGAAGCGGATGTGTTGGACATGATGGGGGTGAGTTCTAGCCTTGCCGCCGCCGCCGCAGCCTTTTCTTCCTTTTTCTTCTCTCTCAACGCTCGACCGCCATGCCGTAGATCAAAGCCGGACATGGTCTTGGAGAACGTGCTGGGCCCTGGCGAATCTGGCGTGAAATTGTAGAGTGGTTGCGGTTTTTCTGGATTTGTTGCCTGCGAGTTGGAATGTGCTGACGATAACGGCAGTTGTGTGGGCTCATCGCGAAGCTTGTTCTTCTGCCGCGACAGGAAGTGGTGGCGCTTCTCCTTGTCCTTTTCTGATATTGCCGGGACTAGCGTGGATGTAGATACATTTGCAGAGGAATATAGAGAGCCAGCGTTTGAGCTCGGATCAATGAGACTTGTTGTTGATGCATTCGGGAAACCGCCTCGCAGGAAGTTGGCAGCGGATGGCGTTTTGCTGGGAGAGGGAATGCTGGGTAGAGCTTTGCCATCCTTTTCCTTTGAAAGAACAATGTTTTTGGGCTTGARCAACTTCATCTTCGAGGTTTTGGCCTTGACTTCCTTGTCGGGAGGAGGACTGGATACGAAGTTGGCGCGTTGAGGTGGTAGGCCGGGTGAAGGAAGAGGACTTCTGCCATTCGGGAACGCGACATTTGCAGCTGTAGTAGCTACAAGCCTGTTCCCTCCAACGCTACCATTGCTGTACACAAGTGCCGCATTTGATGGTAACTGTGGACTCAGGGTTTCGCTGGGTCGTCGGTTACTCCCCGAAGGACCGACAGTGTTGATGGGAGCCAGTCCAGGGTACGAGCGCTTGCGTTCCTGGCCGACCAAGGTTACGGGAGGCGATGAATGATGCATTGCAGTCTGCGCAGCAATTTGAGATGCATTCCGCACATTGCTCCCAACAGCATTCGGCAGACTCGGCTCGAAAAAGCCCTGACTATACTGTCTGTTCCGCTGGCCAGGATGCTGGTTCGGCATTGGGGAGTTAGTCCTAATGGCATCCACAGAGGTCCTGGTCATTTGTCGCGGAACTCCCTGGAGTGTTTGAGTGCTTTGTGAGGGTCCCGGACCCCCGGCTGTTGACGGTCTTGACGGTGCCATTTGTTGGAGATATGGCGACCGCTGGGAGATCTGAGGAACCTCCATTGATGATGCGTTGGACATGCTAGACTCACTTCGCATTGAGGCCTGTGACAGTGAAGACTGCGAGTGATTGCGGGACCGCGGCCGCGGTGGGGGTCTCATGTTGCTCATGTCTGCTAGGGTCGACAGGCGCGTCGTGTCATAGGTAGGGTATCATGGTAGACAGGGATGAGAAATCTGCTATCGCGCGTGACCTGTATTTGAAATGCAGAGGCGTTGTATAGGATATTGACCAGCAGGTGGTTGGATGTTCAATACATCCAAGTGTCGCTAATCGCGATCCACAAAGTGATGTGCGCACAATAAGGTAAGCAGGGTGAAATGACGCCAATCGCGGTCCGGTTCGCGTATCGGCTGGCGGGGCTTCTCCCCGCAATGCCGGTCGATGTGCAAACCATCGACAGGCCGGGTTTTCTTTTGGCAGTGTATTTGGAGTATAACAGGCAGAGACGGGCTGACTTCTGAAGGCACAAAACGACAACGTTAAGAAACTCGATTGCGAAACGAAAGAGCGTGGTATGAGGAGACCTTTTTTTGTTGATTTGCTAGCTAAGTTCGGCTGAAAGGCCTCCTCAAACGTGGTYGAAGAGCGTGATGACAATCAAGCTTTGCCGTAAAGGCCTTGCTGATGAACCTTTCCATTGCATGGCAGCACGTCAGATTTTCAGCGGTCTAAGAAGATCGCCTCAGAATCAACCCCGTATCCAGAGGACAGGGATGCCAGATGCAACCGCACTACAGCGCGTCTCGCTCAAGATCAATTAACGCTCGTTACCAGTCAGCTCGACATCTCGCGCTAGACGCAACCTGCGCCAAAGCTGCAAGGAAGGTCTGCGCATAGAAGCGGCGAATGAGCGGCCATGCCCCAGAAGCTCCCTCTCCTAAGATCGGAAAAGCTACTGATGCCGTGCGCCTATAGCACAGCAACACATGTCCGGCTCGTACCTCTTTCCTTCACCGGACCGTGAGGTGCATCTTTTCTTCAGATGAGAAATGTAGAATCTGCATCTTTCAGCACAAGGGGCAAGCCACGCTTGTGCGTCAAGTACCAGGTTCGACAGCAGTCCAAGTCTGAATGCAAAGGTATCCTCAAGATCCGGGAGGTGGAAGGCAGAGGAGCAGGATGGATRGGGCGACGAGGGCGACTAACCAAGGAAATACATCGCCTTCCTCTTCCTCTCGCACTTTAACCAGATCACTGGACACCCGGAACCGTCCAATCGTGGGAAGTTCGTAACATCCGTTCGATGGACATCACAGGTCTCTGGATCGTGGCGGGAGAGGTGGGAATGGGTTTCACACGCTTGCTTGTGAAATAACAGGAGCAGTGCACAACGCAAGAACGGTCATGGTGAGCACAATTTGCGCAAATTCCAACTCGGTGGTTGCATGATGCGTCCATGTCTGCGCAGAAGCTGCAAGACACAGAGACCCAGCACTCCTCCGACTGAGCATATTTAAAGTCTCACACCCAGCCGTGTAATCGCACAGTTGACGCAGAAGTCTTCCACCCGGCGATGGAAGACGGAAAGGTCAGGTGTTTGACGGCCCGACTCACGACATCGGGCCAACGGTCAGGGGAGTCTAGCTCGAAGCAAGAGGTTTGGTGCAAGGTATGGCTCTTCCATGGCGGAGGTCGTGACATACAGCCCGCGAAGCGTAGTAGTCGCGCGACTCATGGGCGCCAGCGGATTGAGACGGAGGCGCGGGATTTGGTGATTTCTGTTGATTCTCCAAGGTTGCCATGGTGGACGGCGAGAAAGTCGGGATGTCTATAGAATGGTCAGTATTGGAGAATGTGAAACAAAGGAGAACATACATACTGTAAGGTCTCGTTGAAATGGACGTTCATGAATCCATTTGAGTACTTTGCCCGAGACGGCGTACAGACATCGTGGGCGTGTGTCCCGCCGAGCCACGTTGTCGAAAAGGTTTGATGCAGGGTCGTACGCGGGCGGACAGTCGAATGCGCTTCGTGGAACTCCAGAATTTTCTCAAGTGTGCTGGAATCGAGGCTGGCTAGAAAATGCCGTTCAACTTTCGACTCTCCAGTGGCCTGTCATCTTTTGCGGTCGCAGTAGGAAGCGCGCGGCCATAAACAGCGCCAAGGAACATCACCCGGCTCCATGATCATTGCCTGGGCGGATTGACGCTGGACTTCCTCCTCCCATCGCCGAAGCGACTGAGGGAGGAGGAGAGTCCGCTCTTCGACGAGGCGAGAAGAAAGAAAGAACGTTTGGGATCGCGGCTCTTATCAACGTGAAAGGCGTGGCTTGCGATGGCGCTAGTGATTCCTTGCAGCAGCTTTCCCTGTTTCATCGACCAGGGTGGTCGTGACGATGGTACTTGCCCATGGACTGCATGTCGCCTTCGTACAGGCAGTCCATCCAAAGCTGCGTCACATCGAGAGAGGCGCTCAAGTCAGCCTTGTAGGTAGTTCTCCTCGCTTGGAACCTTGTCCTGGAACGAAGTTTACTTTGGACCTCACCTGGAGACGGGAGTGCACGTGGCGTCATGCGGACCCACATTAACCCCTGCTTTCAGTCATCAACGTCTTCCTTCTCCAATCCAACATCTCTTCACGTGTCGTTCCACTGAGCGTAGACAATAGTTATACTGACAGCGACAGCAACAGTGTATGTAAGCTGAGCAGCTCAGAGTACGTCTAAGATGGTGCCACGGCGGCGCCGGTACGCAGAGCCTACGCGCGACTATGATCATTCCTATTGTCAATTTCTCCATCCTGTTCGATTGTCAACATTTCCCGCTCTATCAATGTGCTCGGGCGTTGAGGTTATTCTTCGTACAGTGCGTGTCATGAGGGGGTGGCTCTTACCGCCGGCGGAGCTCTCCGCGTGCGGCAGGCTTCACTCTGCTCGAAAAGAACGCATATGCCGGATGGCGTCGATATATTTACTTCACACCTCCGCTGCTTCGACTGCTTCAACACCATCAATCTCAACCAACTCGTTCACCACAAGACGCCATTGATACTCACCTCCAGCTCGAGCACATCAACTGCCAGGTCATCACCGCCGCTGCTCGCTATCACCAACACAATCATAAGGCGATACGTTCGGCCTCTCTCCATTCACAAGCTTCGTGCTCGGCACGCGTGACTGAGCCGCAGGGCTACATGGTCATTTGCCTTTCTTTGAAAAGCATCTTCAACACTCATCCATCAGCCACTCCAACTACCTCTACCATCCCTCTCAACACATCTTCATCGTGTACATGACGTGCAGAACACGCGCGCTATCCTCAGAACCAAGCAGCACATTCAGACCTCGCGGCCGCCGCCGATCGCTGCATACTAAAGGCCCGACGTCGACACTCAGTGGGCTCGCTGTCACTCAGCGTACCAAGGAGCACGCGCTCCGCGGCAACTCGAGCCTATCGATTGAAATATACTAACACAGCCGCCCCCGGAGAATTCGCGCCTCCGTAGGACCTCGCGCTGGACAACGACAACGACAACGGCAACGACAAAAGGTACCAGTTTCGCTTCTTGTACCTTCTCCTTGGCTCCACCGTCGACCGCAGTTACCAGCAACATCGAGTCCTCTTCTTCCGAGTCCGACAACTGGATMTGTGACCACATTCGTCGTTGGATGCCACTACTTTCAGGACTCCAATTCACTTCATTGCACCATTTTGATTATTGTTTCGGATCGCTGACCGTACGAAAAGAGTCTTTGTAGTCTGTCATTCGCGCTCCAAGCAGCCATTCAAGAATTGCACAATAGCATCGCACGACACGGCAGCCTTGACGGCAAGCTCGCCAACTCGCAACCTCCTTCCCGTCTTGCATCATACCCCAGCATCATCTTCAAGTCATGTACTCGCAATCTCGCAAGTGGGTCGCACCGAGAGTCCTCAAAGAGGACCAGAATAAACGCATGAACAACTCTCGCCGCAAAATCGCACCAAACTCCATCGCCTGGGAGCTCAACCTCGATGTTGAGCAGCACAAGAAAGAGTTTGCCGAAATACAACAAGCTCAATTGGAGCGCAACATCAAGTATCACACCGATGATGCCGCCGAGCGGATTCGCCTCGGACTGCCCGCAACGCCACCAGCAATCAAACCAGCCTTTGGTGGCAAGGTCTTCAAGGGGAACGACTCGGCGGTGCTTTCTCGGAAGACTGTCTTCGCGCCTGACTTCGAGGAGGGTCGTGAGGTGAGACATGCCACCAATCATGGATGGATCAATAAGGAAATCGCAGTGTGGCCCAGCAGGATGGAGATGAAGTACGAGGGAGATGACCGTATCTCTACGGACAAGTTGCACGGCCGCTTTCTTGGCGCACCTCGCACGGAGGGAAATGAGACTGTCAATTGGCAGCAGCGGTCCATCATTCCTCAATACGCAATGGAAGATTTCTACTACCCTGTCCCAAGAGAGGAAGAAATCTGGCTCCGCGTGCACTGGATTCGTGAGCACCAGTTCTCTGATATGGAAGGCGTGGAGGCTTTGGGAAAGGATCTGATGGATATGCTCAACATATAGGATCCTGCACCTTCCATTCAGCAATCCACAGCCGGAGACACCACACAGTCATTTGCGAACCGCGCATGACGCTTTCCCGAGAGCGGAGCATCTCAACTCTACCACAGTAAAGTCGCCTGGGTATTGCAAGCGTGAGTTTGTTCCTGTAGTAATTGAGAAGCACTCCGCTGACTACGTTTTAGTATTCATGAGATTTGCAGATACCTGGAGCAACGCGAGAAAAGAACGCGAGGAAAACAGAAACAGAAACACAAAGGGAACGAAGGAGTGACACGAAGAGAGTAGGGTCGGCGTTCAGTCTTGTGTCATTTCAATTTTTCCTTCTTTCAACCAGCTATACAAGTGGCATCCTGGCCGGTCAATTGTCATCACGTCACGGCTCCGATACAAGTTCGACTGCCAGGTACTCTGGCTTGAAAAGCGCGGAAGCGGTCTGGTGTTTGGGGTGCTGGCGAGGGACACGTTCAAGGGATTTCGAGTGGAAAGCTGGCTCCTTACTCATTCTCAGACCAGATCAATTACGTTGAAGCTTGTGGAATCAGACMGAATGAAATTTGATTTTATGTTTCTCTCACCTTCTCAAATTCATTATTCGGATTAATAAAATTCCCCGCAACTCTCAATTATCCAGCAAACAAAGTTTAATTTCTGTTCTAATAGTTCTTGGTGATGATCTTCTTCAGTACCGCCAGACGTGAACGCTTCGCAATGACTGCCGTCTCGCTGTGCGCAGCAAAACGAGAGCCGAATGAGGGTGTACGGTGCGGTTCAAGATGCTCTGGGATGGTTTGCACAGAGGAGGCAGCGATGGCTGACATTTTGTTGGAAGGTTGATATTCTCCATTCCCCGGCCGAGAAACAGGCAACCCCGAGACAGCCTGCTGCTTCGGTGCCTGACCGACGCCTCTGCGTGGGATGGAGAATGTTCTCGGGAGATTGGCAGTAGAAGGGATTTTCACTCCTGTAGTAGTAGTGCAAGGCGTCAAAGCCAAATCTCTGCGCTGTTCGCCGACGATGGTGCGACGGTGTTGTTCTAACTCTTGGTTTCGAACTGGGAAGTTCGGAGTGATTATTGCAGTGTTGAGAGCTGGTGTGGCGAGGTGGAGATCCAGTGTTGTGCTTTGTRGGAGAGTGCGGCGTTTTGGATTGTTGGTTGGAATGGCGGATGGGAAGTCGGCAGTGGCTGGTACTGTGTTGTTGTTGTTGTTGTTGGTATGCCTTGCTGCTGGAGGAGAGGAAATGTCCGAGTTGCGATCACGTTGCTGGACTGTGTGCTGCAGTGCTCTCTCCCATTCGAGACTAGTCTGGCTGTGCCGATCTGTAGATTGGTTTCCATGGGCTTTGTGCTTTTGCGTCCTGAGGGTTGTTTGGCTGGCATTCGAGACTTTGAGAATAGCAGGTAAACTCAATTGATGAGTAGCGTTGAAAGCCAGAATAGTTGACTGGGTCTTTGTAGCGTAAAAGCCAGGGATGTTTGAAGGTCTTGACGTGGAACGATCGTCTTCCCGAGGAATGCTCAACTGGTCCAGTGTGGCCTGTCGGTGCTGCTCTCGACTTTTGCCAACATCAGCCGTCTTGAAGATTGCTTCGTCGCTGAAAGCTTCCTCTTTGATGGGTGCATGGAACGAGAGGTATTGGAGGGTTCGCATTCCATTCTTGGTCCTGAGCTCGATGGGTTGGGAACCACAGATTCCTTGGATTGGCCATGGTTCCGCGGGGAACTGTACGGTAGTGCTTCGTTGCTCGCCATTGAAGTTCTTCTTTTCTGCTCGTCGACGGAGAAGTTTGCTGTCCCGCGGATGTGCCAGAACACCATCTAGCTGATCGAAGATTTGATCATACAAGACCGAGTTTGTAACGTTGGATCGACGATCATGAATAGCAGACGCATTGACCTGGCCGGGAAATTCAACATCGGCCGAGGAGTCGATTTCGCCAGAAGACTCGATTACAGGCTTTCCTGTAGAAAGTGGTGTAGGCAACGCTGAGATGACATATCGTACAGCAGGATGAGAAAATCGAACAGAGCGGTGTCTGGCGGACGGCAGTGGAGTGGGTTCGCTTACCTGATGGAGCCGTAAGTCTCTCACTGGCCTGAGGGAAATGACAGATCTTACGTTTCTCAGTTCTTGTGGGGTGTTGAAACCACCGGACAGAGGACGGGAGTGGAAATGTCCTTTTAGTTTTCGACCCAGCCCTCGAAGCTTGAGTCTTCTATCAGTGCTGCTTTTGGTCATCTTTCGTAGAGATGCATACGGGGGAAACGCGGAGCGAGACCTTTTGCGGGAGGAATCCATTATATGAATATGACTTGTGTATGTTGGTGGTATGTGGTTGTGGTCGAAGCCGAATGTCTCAAGTTAGCGGATGTCTGAACCACCGTGTGATGTGAGTCAATGTGTTGAGAATTGGATGTGAGGTATATGTCTCAACTCAATGTAGGATCTGGTTTGGTCTTTTCACTTCAAGAGGAAGAAGCGTGCTTTAATGACATGTAGGCTGAGGGCGATACTCGGAACAAAGATGCTAGACAAGGACATTATCCTTTCCTCATTGTTCAACGAACAAATGCAGACAATCGATGATGTAGATTGGAACAAAGCCTCYCACATCATGTACGGATCTGATGACATTCTTGTGAGCTGGAACAGATATTGGCTCGCCCTGGGGCGATCTTCAAGTGCGACATATCATAGACGATCTTCCAATGTGATATACCATGGACTATCTCCCGACCCACYGCGTTAAGCTTGGACGGGATTCATTCACGGCGGATCTCTTCGCAATGCGGCCCCTATGGAGTGTTAGCAATCGGTACGGGTCTTCAAGACGGCTGCAGCATGGCGGTTCTGCTTACTGTGCCCGAACGCCTTCCACCACCCGCTCCAGCCCTGTTTCAATGACAATGCCCCCAACCTGTTCAGACGTAGTCAGTACCAGGGTGCATCCCAAAAAGGGCTCAAAGGCAACATACCAGCATCTCGCCCAATACAGCATGCAGTGTTTCAAAATTGAAGATCAGGTCCAGCTCGCACACATTCTCAAAAAGCCGATCCAAAGCCTCTACAAAGACCTGGATGAAATCGAGAAGTGCCAGTGGCGATTCTGTAGAGGTGGAGATGACAATAAAGTAAAGTGTGGCGTAATGACGATAGGTCACCAGCGAAGGTGCGTCGTTGTGCTCGCCATGCGTACTCGCACTGGAGCTCGACGATGAGGCCAGGAGTGGAGGCAAAGGTAAGAAATTACAGCTGCTGGCCGGCCGCGCTGCCACCAGAGTGAAAATCTCCGAAAGCAGACGTTGCTGGACGGCGGTGTCCTACGCGAGAGAGTTACTTACTGTACAACATCCATCATTCCGCCGCAAAGAAGCATCGATACCAATTGTGAGTAGAATTTGGTCAGACGAGGCTGTCCATTGTTGTTGAACACGAGAACGGCATTGATCATTGCTGCGGTGATGATGTGTCGGTGTCGGATATGAGTTGGTGAAGAGGGGATGGTGAGGTCGGGCACACGCCTCTCGCTACACCTTCCACTTTAATCCCCCCGGCCAAGAGTTCGTCGATCCACTCACTCTTTGAAATTTGCGACAGCGCGCACTTCACTTGTCGACCTTGGACAACCACCTGACAGCGTAGGATAACCACTTCTTTACGTCTACCCCCCAAAATCCCCAACAAAATGGCCGCAACCACCGTATGTATCTCGCTATTCTGCCCGCCAACGCCTTGATTGGCAGTTCGGCATAGAGCAGTAGGCTGAGTTTTTTGATCCTGTAGAAGAAGTCCGCCTCCGGCGCAGCCAAGAAGGGCTCCAAGTCTGCCACCAAGAAGGTACAGCAATCACTCCCCATCCAACATTCCCCATCGGCAGACATACTAACACCGCGCGACAGTTCATCATCAACGCCCAGCAGCCCACCCAGGACCGTATCTTCGACCCCTCCGCCTTCGCCACTTTCCTCCAGCAGCGCATCAAGGTCGATGGCCGCACCGGTAACCTCGGCGAGAACATCACCGTCAACAACCTCGGCGACGGCAAGATTGAGGTCGTGGCACACCAGGACTTCAGCGGTCGTTACCTCAAGTACCTGACCAAGAAGTTCCTCAAGAAGCAGCAGCTTCGTGACTGGCTCCGTGTTGTGAGCACCTCCAAGGGCGAGTACAGCCTCAAGTTCTTCAACGTGGTTGGAGACGAGGCGGATGAGGATGAGGACTAGATTCTTCGAGGGATGAAGAGGGATCTGGATGTGGATATGGATATCTGGGGATTAGATTCACTCGGGTAGACATGTTCTCAAATCAAAAGTTGGGTGAAAACTCAGTCATCTACGTTTTCACGTTCATCATTTCGGACCATACGACACATCGTGAGAGGTCTAAGGGAATGGGCAGAATGGAGCTTGGCAGTTGCTCGTGGTCAATCGATGATGGTTCTTCAATCAGAGGTTCCTGTCCGTAGCTAGACACTGTGGTATAGTCTGGCTCTACCCGTAGCAGGTGGTCCTTCGTGCGGTGGATATTCGTCTGAATTTGCGAAAAGCTTTGGGGGTAGCTTCGAGGTCTGGTGAAGTTGTGGCAGCCAAAAACTATGTATTCAACAAGGACAGCCCCATTAGAGACGCATTGTTCGATAGAAAACAATCCTCTGTATGTGACTCTCCGCAAGGTGTTAATCCCCGTTGCGCTGGTCCATATGCGACGGTTGTCCGTGTTGATCGAGACGATATGGTTGTGCGTCTGGCTCAAGCTGGCTCAATCCCGCCACGTGCTTCCGCACTCAGTATCCCACATCTGCGTAGGATGTTGAAGTTGATTGTCTACGTCAAAATTGCAAAATTCTGTCGTGTTGTTCTGCTGGCCGAAGCAAAAGAAGTTGGACGGGAGGATCGCATGTGAAGATCTTATCTAATCTAATCTGATTTGATCATCCACGGCTCTCCAACTTTTTTTGTCAAGTTGGATCAACACCGTCTAGACGACGACATTCCACCGCCATGTCTCTGCAGGAGAGATTGACCCAAATCCGCTCGTCGCCGAAGCTGCAGAGTCAGCAGCAGACGTCGGTCGTTCTCAATGCGATTGAAGATACACTGCGCAGTCAGAAAAGCGAACCGACACCCACCGCATACTTTGCTGCGCTCTTGTCTCTTCTCGGACAGTACATTTCCGCCGACAAGGGGCTTGTGAACAAGGAAGTCGCCAATTCCGTTGTATACCTCCTCGATCTTGTCACGAGCCATGTTCCCGCGCCACTCCTCCGATCGAAATTTCCTCAAATCCTCGCTAGCCTTGCGCCGGCCTTGACACATCCCGAGGCGGAGGCACCTCTACTACGAGCCAGCATAGGATGTCTTGAGTCTCTACTTGTAGCACAAGATTCTCAAGCATGGGCTCTCCCACAGTCGACCACCAGTCCGCGCGGCGCAATGGGTGGACTTCTTGCGCTAGCCATGGACCACCGACCGAAAGTGCGGAAGCGGGCACAGGAAGCCTTGAGCAGCGTTTTGAAACAACCTCCGCCTTCACCTTCTCTCGATCACCCTGCTGCCGAAATGTGTGCCGAGACTGCAGTGCGACATTTACAATCTGCCGTGGATGAGGCAACATCGAAGAAGAGGAAGCAGAAGCAAAAGGACGAGACACAGAACGATCCAAACTTGATGCACGCCATGCAGTTGGTCAAGACATTGGCTACAGTGGACAATGGCTGGCCGAGTAAGAGGATAGATGCTCTATGCGAACTCCTGCTCAACATTTCGCGAGGCAACAATGAGTACCTCACAATGGCTGCTTTTGAGATCTTCGAGATCATCTTTGCAGGCATGGCAGATGAGGTTTCTTCATCCAAACTTCCTCGATTGTTGGAGGTGATTACCGAGTTGCAGCCTTCACAAAACGATTCACAGCTTCTCCCACCTTGGATAGCAGTTCTGAGTAGAGGATATGACGTTTCTTCCCAGATTGCACCAGACGAGACCTTCCAAAAGCTCCCCAAGCTGTTCAACAAGATCGCCTCATTTCTGGTCTCTTCCTCCCATAACATTCGCATTTCTGCATCCGAGTGCCTGATCTCCCTCCTACATACCTGCATACCAGAGTCCGTATTGTTGGAGCCATCGATCATGGATGACAAGGCTTTGGAGAAGGTTGCCAAGACACTGCGGGATCTTCTGAGTGTCAAATACCAGACAGCTTGGATGGAGGTGTTCAACGTGCTTGCTGCGGCTTTTGAGGTTTTGAGATGGCGAAGTCAGCCGCTGTTGGACAGCGTAGTCAAGGCGATTGGAGATTTGCGCACCGACGGTTCCTTCACCGGAAAGAAGGAGGCAGACGCAGTCCTTTCAGCAGCTATCCGATCATCTGGACCTGGAAATGTGCTTGGAGTACTCCCTCTCAACCTTGGAACATCCTCCTCTGGACCTGGTCGGGCATGGTTACTCCCAATCATGCGAGACTCTGTCAGCAACACCAATCTGGCACACTTCCGGACGGAGCTTGTTCCCTTGAGCGAGACAATGTTTCAGCGCGTTCTAAACCACGGCGATGCAGAGAAGACTATGGAAATCAAGATCTTCGAGACCGTTGTCAGTCAGATCTGGTCATGCCTTCCTGGCTACTGTGAATTGCCACTCGATTTGGTAGAAGCCATGGACCAGTCGTTCGCTGAGATGCTGAGTAACTTGCTCTACCAGCAACCTCAATTGAGGACTGTCATCTGCAAGGCTTTGCAGAATCTTGTGGAAACGAACAAAGCTATCGTGGAGGTTGAGGGCGAGGAAGACATTATCCAACAAGGACGTCTTTCCAAGGCAGACGCTCAGAAGAATCTAGAGCATCTAGCTGGATTCGCAAGCAACTTCCTGGCAGTCCTTTTCAATGTCTACGCAGAAACTCTCCCGCAAAACCGCGGGAACCTCCTTCAATGCATCAACGCATATTTGAGCGTCACGCCGGAGTCGGAGTTGATTGAGACCTATCAACGCGTGGCYACGATGCTTGAGGGATCTCTAGATGAAGCTGGACCGCAGACCCAAGCAGACAAGCAAAAGTCACAGAACAAGGACGCCAAGAGTAAGATGCCGCMGACTTCGCACACTCTGATGGATTTGATCATTACCATATCGACATATCTACCGAGAGAGAGCTTTAGCGGATTGTTCAACATGGCTGCCAACATCCTCAACAAGCAGGACGATCCTCAACTACAGAAGAAGGCGTATAAGCTGATTCCTCGATTGTCCGAGAGTGAGATTGGTCGACAAGCGTTGGAGGAGCGGAACGCAGACTTGCAACAACTCATCCTCACTGCGGCAGACAAGGCTACAGCGCCCTCGCGGAGAGATAGACTGGCATCGATTGCGGAAATCATCCCTGGACTACCAAAGTCCGATCTTCACTTCATCCCGTCAATCATCCCCGAGGTCGTCATCAGCGCAAAGGAGGTCAACGAAAAGGCAAGAACAGCTGCATTTGACCTTCTCGTCCTCATGGCGGAGAAGATGGCAGATGGTGGTGTTGTAGTCAACGCAAACGTGCCTCACATGCCATCAGACGCTCCCTCTGTAGATGCCAGTCTGGAGGAATACTTCACAATGGTCTCCGCCGGTCTGGCAGGGTCAACACCACACATGATCTCCGCGTCTATTACGGCATTGACGAGACTGCTATACGAGTTCCACGGTCGCATGCAGGAGTCCACCGTGGCCGACTTGGTGCAGACTATGGATCTCTTCCTCACATCCAACAACCGTGAGATTGTGCAGTCAGTATTGGGCTTCGTCAAGGTCTGTATCATCTCTCTGCCCAGCGAAGTCATGCTACCACGGCTGGAGACTTTGGTTCCCAACTTGATCGTCTGGAGTCATGAGCACAAGGCACATTTCAAATCCAAGGTCAAGCACATCTTCGAGCGGATGATCCGTAGATTCGGTGCCGAAATTGTGGAGAGACATAYACCAGAAGCAGATCGAAAACTCATAACAAACATCCGCAAGATGCGGGAAAGGCGCAAGAGAAAGAAGACCGAGGGCGATGGCGAAGAGACCACCGCTACTGACAAGAAGCGTGGCAAGTTTGAGAGCGAATACGACGAGGCCGTCTACGGATCTGCTTCGGAATCAGACGCTGGCTCTGACATTTCCGACGATGAGGTTCTTGGCCGCTCAGTCGCCAAAGGACAAAAGGCGAAACAAGGAGGCAAGCAGTACATTGTGGAAGACGACGATGAGCCTTTGGATCTTCTTGATCGTAAAGCACTCGCTCATGTGTCATCAACGAAGCCTTTGAAGAATCGGGAGACTGATGGAAAGAAGAAGAAAGCCAAGACTGATCTCGACGGCAAGCTTGTATTCAACGACAACGATTCAGATGCAGAAGTCATGGACTTTGACGGGGATGAGCCTGGTGATGGCACTCTCGAGGGTGGTATCAACGCTTACGTGGCCGCGCTCAAGGGCAAGGATGCGCCCGTCAAAGGTCAGCGAGGATTGAAATTCAAGAATTCTCGCGCCAGTGCTGGTGATGATGATGAAATGGACGTGGATGAGGATGTCATGTCTGCGAAGAAGAAGCTGGATGCGAGGAGTCCTCGGGGTGGTGGTGGTGGGCCGCAGAGAAGGGGACTTGGAGGGGAGAAGAACAAGGGTTTCTCGGCTGGCAAAGTTGGTAAAGCGCGCGGTGGTGGCTCGTTTAGAGGGAAACATGGGTTGCAGAATCGTAGGGGTAGAAAGTAGAATGCACGGCGAAGGCTGAATTCAGAATGAGATGGATGAATGAGTTTGATCGCACTGTCCTCGCCGGTTGGATGTGAAGTACTTGCGTTGAGTGGGACACCATTACAAAATGCGAGGCCTTGAGAGATGAACGTTTTCGCAAGTCACTCATTCATAATGTCCGCGAGCGCGACGGCCGAGGAGTGCAGTGACGGAAACGAAGAAGTCAAAGCTGCAAACGATGGATCGGAGTAGAGTCGTAGGGTACATGTACCCTCTTCTAGAATCACATCGCTTGGCATCAAGATAGTGATCAAAATCCTGCAAACACTCCCCGATCAACAGCCATCAAGACTGCATAGACTTTTGCATGATAGCATAGGATAGAGATTGATCCGCTCTAGATATTGGMCATACAAAGAATCCTATGCGGAGAGTTGTTGCTTTGATCGAGCGGGTTTCGACCACGCCAGCTCGACACGCCAGCTCAGCGGTACTCAATCTCGTAAACCTCGCTCGATCATTCGACCAGCACTTTTAATTTGCATTCTGATTGATGTATAGGGATCATTAGTAGCTTCCGTTTGCTATACAGTAGTTTTCATGTTTATGCGTATAGTGTAGGTATTCATCTAGCATATCTTATAGGGTATGTCGGGAAAGCGTGCCAAGTCCGCGGATTCGGGGAGAATTCGTAGTAGTAATTTCAAGCTTCTCGATCAATTGACCACCGCATTTAATTCACATTCTGACTGTCGTATAGGGATGATTAGTAGCTTCTATTTGCTATGCAGTAGTTCTTATGTTTATTAGTGCGGTGTAGGTATTTATCTAGCACATCGCGTGTTAGGCCGAGGGGATGATATTTAGCCGCCAAGCCCTAGCCGAGTACTACTACCATCACTGATTAGAACAGCCTCGATCAATCGACATGCGCGATGTAATGTTCTAGCACTCTCGCATAGCCATCGGTCTAGTACGGCCTTCCCTATACATGTGTCTGTTAACCTATACAGGTGATGCGGAGCCTACGCGAGCGTATTCCGGACTTACCGTGCTTGTAATAAAGCTCAAAATCTTGTCTACCTCTGCGAGAAGTGCTCGATCAGGCGACAACGACCATCAACACAATTAACACTCTCGCATATCCTTGGGATGCATGCAGACTTGCCTATACATATGTCCGTCAACCTATGCAGGTAATGTTGAGCCTACGCGAGCGTATTCCGAACTCATTGTGCTTGCTGGTGATGAAGCTCAAAATCTTGTCCACCTCTACGCAGAACTGCTCGATCAAACGACAACGACACATCAACACACTCAACACTCTTGCACATCCTTCAGACGGACATAGACCTTCCTATGCATGTGCTCATAAGCCTATGCAGTGTATATTAGGCCTATACGGGCGTGTCCCGTTCTCACAACGCCCCCGCGGGCGACGAAGCTCAAAATCTTGACCATCTCTGCGAGAACTGCTCGATCAGACGACAACGACCATCAACTCCCCCAAAACTCCTGCACAGTCTTGAGATGCATGCGGGCTTTCCTATACATGTGCCTATAAGCCTATGCAGTGCATATCAGGCCTATGCGAGTATGACCCGCTTACAACGCCCCGCGGTTTATGAAGCATACACCCGGTCCACCCTTGATCAGACGACAGCATTCATTAATTCTTCCAGCACTCCTTGCACAGTCTTAAGATGCATATAGGCTTTCCTACGCATGTACTAGCAAGCCTATGCAGTGTATATCAGGCCTATGCGAGCATGTTCCGCTCACAACGCCCCGCGGTTCATGAAGCACACACCCGGTCATCCCTCCATCAGACGACAGCATTCATCAATTCTTCCAGCACTCTTGCATAGGCGTCAAATACATGCAAGCTTCCATTTGCAAGTGTGTATAGGCCTATGCGGTGGATATTGGGTCTGCGCGAGTATGGTTGGTGGTTATCGTACTGCGCGGGCGACGAAGCCCAAAGTTCACAAAAATCTCTCGATCAAGCGACAAACACCATCGAACTCCGCGATACTCTCGCACTAAGGGCTTCTTTGTACACCATTCCATGTGCAATTGCGTATGAGCCTATGCGGTGGATTTTGAGCCTATGCGAGCGGATTCCGCGGCGGGAAGTTGGCGTTGCAAGAGCAAGCTGAGACTCCATCATTCACAAGAACCTTTCGGCTAGGCGACAACCACCATCAAACCTCACAATACCCTCGGACTACGGTATCCTCTGCCTGGCCTTCAATTCTGTATCGCGTATGMGTCTATCCAGTTCACGTTGGGCCTACGCGAGCRGAATCCGGGACGTTGGCGCAGTGGGAAAAGCTCCAACTTGACCACCACCCGGATGATGGAAGTGTCTACTTGATCTACGTGCTTTCCACACATGAGGGAGCGATTGTCTGAACCTAGGTACCTAGGCCTCGCATTGCGCAGGAAACAAGGCATATCCCCACAAACTGTCCTCATCAAAGCCCAAAGCACTCGCAAGCTCTTCCAACGTTCTCATTGCTTTTGGAAGTACCGAGGGCCTCATCATCTGCGGCGTCGTTCCTGAACTACCGGAGATACTTGACTGAAGGAGGGCGGACGCACGATGCGCGCGTGCTTTGGCAAACGCTCAGTCTCGAGGACGCTCTTTCCAAGGCAAACACTCTTCATGGGGATGCTTTGAGCCTGAAGTGCTGGGAGGATATGCACTGCTACTGGGCCTTGTAGGCGTGGGCAAGGAGCCTGCGAACTGCGCTTTTCCGTCGTCATGCGGGCACGAGAAGCAATCAGGAGGGCAACATCCATGTCCGAGCTTGGTGCCTGCAAGACAGACTCGCCGTTGCGGCGTGTCTCATCCTCCTGATCGCGGAGTGCGAGGTTGAGGGAGGTCCAGCAATCCATTGCGTTGTTGACAAGGCTGCACACCAACCGCGGTCAGTGGATGGTGGTTGAACCTCCGCTGCCACTAGGCATGAATAGAGCCGCTGCAAATTGAACGGAGCCGGCCAGTGGAGGTACTCTTCAACCTTCGACACTCTCAAGGAGAGAGCTGTCTCAAGATAAGTGATTGCTCAAGTCATCATGAACATCCCAGTCATCATCCTTCAATCCGAGAGCCCTCTCGATGCAATTCTGCCTTCGAGACTTGCTAGGGTCTTGTTTATGAACCACACGGCTTGAAGAACGTCGAGCCGATCAGACAGCAGCATTGAAATCGCTATATGTGCATCCTAACGACAGACTCTACTTATGGTAAGTCTCAAATGAGTCCTTGCTCGTCAAGAGAACAAGCCAGCTTTACATCAGGTGGATTGGATCTGATCGTTCCTCTTTTGTACGCTGCTATACGTTGTTGCAAAGTCATTTTCTTGCCTCCCTTCCAATCTCCTCTCTCGCACTCACAAAACACAAATTGCTCACGAAGCCAATCCCTTTCAACATCAACACGAAACATRTCCGGAACAGAAACCCAATCATTCTTCGAGAAGCACGAAGACCGCCCACACGGAACCACCTCCGCTGCAGATTGATCCTTCGGGTGAAAACAATGCAGGTTCCAACCCCGCTCTCGCGTGTCGTAGATCGGTAACACCACGTGCGGAGAAAGCATGTTAACCATACCAGAACCTCGGGAGAATGTTTAGAATCCCAGCATGGTAGCCAATGATGCTTGGTGAGCGTATGAGATGGAGAGCTTAAACATTTGTTCGTTGTTCATCTTTCATCTTGTAACACTAACACGATGTTCGGAATGGCAAAGTCTACGGTAAACACATATAATCTCCTGGTGGTTGTGTTTGTTGCCTTGGGGACACTAGCTACTGCGTATGGACTCGCCGTGATTGGAAGTACAGTCGGGCAACCGAGTTGTGAGATGTCTCCTCTCCCACCACGACTGCATCTAATATCGTTCGTACAGTCTACACCTACTTCAACCTCCCAGCCGCAGGAGAGCCGGGATATGCTCATACGACGAACATCATCGGCGGACTCAACGGGTTGAACTCCGCGGGAGCCATTTTGGGGTGTGCGTTGAGTGCTTGGGCCGCGGATTACGTGGGAAGGAAACGAACCATTCAGATTGGTTGTGGGGTGTTGATTATTGGCGGAGCTCTCTGTGCTGGGTCTGTGAGTATTGGAATGTTTTATGCGGGACGCTTGGCTGCTGGAGTGGGAGCCGGGACGCTTGCTGTGGTGGTTCCGTGAGTCAAATCATCTATCAATCAGGACGAGGGTTTCGGTAGCTGACTGACATGTATTGGAAAGGATGTATCAAGGAGAAATCAGCACGGCCGATATCCGAGGCGCTATGATGTGCGTCACGGGAGTCTTCTATGCCATCGGCTACGGCTGGGCGGGTTGGATGGGTATATCAACAATCACACCACGCCCTTTCACGATTTTCCCCAACCACTTCAATCTGACATGTAACAGGCTACGCATGCTATTACTTCCCCTCGACCTCCCCGCACGCCACCTTCGCCTGGCGCTTCCCCCTCGCATTGCAATGCATCCCTCCCATGATCGTCCTGGCAGGAAGTACCCTGATCCCCTTTTCCCCCCGCTGGCTGCTCGCGCAAGATCGACGCGAAGAAGCCCTCTCCATCGTCGAACGTCTACACGCCACTCCCAACGATCCCCATCACACTATCGCGAGACAGGAATTCTACCTCATGGAGCAACAGTTCGAACTGGATAAACAATTCCCCACTCGTCCCTTTGAGATTTTCAGGGGTAGACCGAATCAGAAACGAGCGGCTGTGGGAGCTATTATGATGTGGGGGAATCAATTCTTGGGAATCTTCGTCATGACGAATTATGGAGTGTTGATTTATGCGAGTTTGGGGTTTGAGGGGTCTGTGCCGTTGTTGTTGAATGCGTGTTGGACGACGTTTACGCTGCTGGGAAATGTGTGGACGGCGCTGTATATTGATAGATTTGGGAGGAGGACTTTCTTGTTGATTGGTGCTACGGGGTGTACGGTGAGTTGTCGAACATCTATCCATTCATCCATCTATCAATGAGAAGAGCTCCGCTGACTTTCGTCGATGTGTGTCGCGTACAGATATCCCTCATCTTCCTCTGCGCCATGACGGCAAGTTTCCTCAACACTACAAACACCGCCGGTCTCAACGCCGCAGTCTTCTTCATCTGGTTATACATTTTCTGGTGGTGTTTCTTCGTCGACGCTACTCAATACGTTCGTTTGCCACATCCATCGCAAGCCAAAATACACTTCCACTGACACCTTTTCCTCTTCGCGGGATTCATAGGTCTACGTAAGCGAAATCTGGCCCAATCATCTACGTTCTCAAGGAACAGCGTGGGGATTATCCTTCTTCTTCCTCGCTTCGGAAATTACGCTCGTGGGAGCTCCCGTGGCATTGAATGACATCGGATGGAAATTTTACCTGTTGGGTCTCCTCCTATCTATCACAATTTCTCGCCCGTACTGACAAGATACATCTGTATAGTGTCCTGATCATTCCATCTGCGATTTATATCGCTATGATCTATCTTCTCTTTCCTGCAAGTGCCTTTGCTTCATATCTCCCTGTCCTGTCCTGTCCTGTCCTATCCTATCCTGTATATTACGAGGAACGTAACTAATAAGCYATACCAAAACACAGGAAACCAAAGGCCGAACGCTCGAAGAAATCGGCACGCTATTCGGAGATGACGCGCACGTTGCTTCGCATTGGTAAGTCCATTCCATACGTTCTCTCTCTCATACAGCGATCCGAAAGATAGAATCTGCCAGCTAGCCAGTCAGCCAGAAAAACGCCCTCTACAGCTACTCTGCACAACTAATCCCTTCAAACCTACATCCATCGCTAACTTTGTCCTTCCTACAGGTATGATCTCAACGACATTGAAAAGGAGAAAATCACGCGTGAAGCATTCCGCTYATCAACCACCGAGGATGGGAAAGTTATAGGCTAAGGAGGCGATGATATCGTGAAGAAACTGTTTCGGCTACGTAAAGATGTCCGATTCTATTCTATGCGTAATTTGACTATTCAGCGGTCATGGGGAAAGATCTGAGGGTGTTAATGGGAGGAGGGAGGAGGATGTAGATGCCGGGAGAGATAGAGGTCAGAAAGTGAGATATAACCCGTGTAGAGTCTACCAGAAGGGATTGATATAAAGCAGTGAAAGAACCCCTTTTACTACTCAAACTCAAACTCATACTCAATGTACAACCACCATCTATCTCCATTTCCATCAACAATCCGCCTCTCCAACCTTCCGCCTCTTCGAAAGACCGAGATATTCCCACGCTACAACATGACCTTTTAGAAGCGCATCTCGAAGGCGTCTCAAAGTACAAAAGTGTCCGAACAACGAAAACAGGGGAAGCGTTTCGTTCTCAAAGGTGGGAAACTTATGACCGGGATACAGGTAGATCGTGTGGTCAAGCCATGATATGGAGCTCGAGGATTGGATGTCCCTCCTAGCTCAATTCAAGCATGGTCCATTCTCCCTAAGTTTCCCTTAACTCGACCTCTTGAGATGCTTCCATTACCTCTCGTTGCGCGTMGATCACACAACGACAGCAAGCCCCTCAATGAATCCCCTTCCACTCCTCCGGAAAAAGCACCCGGCAGCATTCCGCTCCACATACGCGTCCGRCCAGGGCGTATACCTATTTCCATCTTCACCACCGACATCATCATTATCATCATCATCGTGATCTTGATCCTCCTGATCTAGTCAAATCGACAAATTCCCCCCTTCCCCACCTCCAGGCCGAAAGAAAGGGGAAGTCATGAGAAACTCCGAATCTACTCCACAGTATCCGTCAATGAGAAATTTTCAGAGGTCTTCGATGTTGTGATCCCACTCCCCCAAAGCATACGCGAGTTCGGCAAAAGAAGGATCATAGTYATCATCATCTAGAACTTTCAACCTCCCAGCTTCAGCGGAGAAGGAGTGGAAAGGACTGCACTGTCTCCGTATAGCATTTCCACCAGGGAAGCGTTCTGCGAAGAAGGTGCAAATGCATGATGATGAATGGGAGAGGGAAACTCACCCATATCATCCGTCTGGTAATCTTCCGGCATGGCATCCTCGGGCACACTCTCTTCCACCTCGGCCATTGCGCCAGGTTGCTCGAGAAGATCCACCACATCCTGCCCATCATTCGGATGGATTAGATGACGCCCGGAATCGAGGTCTTGTTCATGTGGAGGGATTCCATATTCAGGCGGTCGGGTATCTACAAGATGAGGTTGTTGATATCCCATTCCTAAAGGGTTGGAGATGCTAGCAGAAGAGGCGTTTAGTGTTGCTCCATTGTCGGAGGATGTGGCGTTCGCCTAACTCACAAAGATTGTCAGCGATTCACTCCATGTATGTCGCATTGTACGGCTTTATCACGTGTAAGGAGACTCCCAATGGTCGAACTCGTAATCGGCATCACGAGACTGCATCAGTGGGGTGTGATGGTGTGATGAAGATGAAGGTATAGCAGCAGCAGGAGTGGAAGTGGAGGTGGAGGTGGTGATGGTGGGACTAACAGCAGTAGTCTCAACCATTTGATCTCCTTCCACGCGAACTTCCCGATCGCGGAGTTTGCGCATGAGAGAGAGGAATTGGCTGTTTTTGAACTTGTCCGATTGGTCGTGRGAGACCTTTTCCAGCAGTTCTTGGGYTGTGGCGGCGAGTTGGTCATCGTCGTGGTGAGATGGTCGTTGCTCGTCTTGGATGGGGCGCTGTTCGTCGTGGATGGGTTCATACAATGGTTGGTGTTCGATATCACTACCGTGGATTGTATCTTCGGGCCTCCAGAATCGCTCATCTTCTTGAGCTACTTGATTCAACATTTTCGTGGCTTCTTGCTCTGTTGCAGCTTCTACACGCTCAATCATGGCTTCCAAATCGTGATCATCTTGCATGGATTGTTGCTCCTGCTCCACATCTGCCWTCATGTCCTCCTTGGCCATGTCAAAGGCTCGTTCGAATGCCGCCTCGTCGAATTGTTCCGCCATGACCGGCTCCTTTCCTTTGGATTGCATGCCATTTCCGAGGTAGTTCTGCTGTGGGGTGAAGGAGGGTTGAAAGCCCGTCCGACCATATCTCGCTTGTTGTTGAAAGGCCGGGGAAGATTGTATTGACGCCTGAGCTCGAGGCGCACCTTGTGCAATGTGTTGCTGAAATCCTTGGGCCCAATTCGAGGAAGATGCATTCGGGGAGGAGATTTGGAGGTGTTGGAAGTCATTCGCCCACGATGGTGTCTCTTGGGGTTGGGGATGTTGGTGTTGATGTGGATGTGGATGTGAGGATTGAACGGGAAAGTTGTTGTGCAAGAGCAGGCCATGATCCAGCACTGGCGGGGTAAAACCGGCTTGAAAGGCTTCGAAATCGGCGTCGAGATGAGCAGCGTTGGGGTTGGTGGAGCGGAAGTTTTGGGGCCCGCCGCGAGTCAAGTGGCGGTTGGTGAGTCGGTCTTGTTGGAGGGATCGATCGACGGCTTGATGTTGCTTGAACTGCGAAAGCGCATTCGACGGTCCACATGCCGCTTCCGCCATGTCGGGTTACTTCAAGAAGGTGGATGGGATGGAATAGACAGAGAAAGATGAGCTGCACGAGGTCAAAGTCCGAGTCGAGCAATCACCGAACCCAGCCGAGGCTTTTGCACATGACAATCCAGTGTTGCACAATCCTGCACAGTCCTGCACAACCAAGGTTCGGTCCGCGCCGGTGACTTCCCTCCCGATGGGATGTGGAGGTGATGTGATGCTCTTCACGCTTGGAAAGTGAGGGACGTGTCTCCTACGTGTTGTGTTGAGGGGAATTACTTTGTTCTTGAGGATTGTGTACATCACCGATCCCTACATCCGACATTCAACGCCACTGGATTGATCAAAGAAATCACCTTTCCACAARATGGTTGGCTTCATCCAATCCTCAATCCATCGCCGTCTCCTTGCTAACCCTCTCCAGGCGCAAGTCATCTCCAACTCGGGTCACGATGACATGATTGTATGTCATGCTGGGAGAGGATGAGATGGGGGGATGGTCTGGCTAACAGTATATCCATCTAGCACGATGCGGTCCTCGACTACTACGGCCGACGACTGGCGACATGTTCCTCCGACAAGACGATCAAAATGTTTGAAATCGACGGTGATCAACACCGCCTGACGGAAACGCTCAAAGGGCATGAAGGGGCCGTGTGGTGTGTGTCGTGGGCCCATCCCAAATACGGAACCATCCTCGCCTCCTCCTCCTACGACGGCCGTATCCTCATCTGGCGCGAACAGAATGGCGCCTGGCAGCGCATCTACGAATTTACCCTGCACACCGCTTCCGTCAACCTCGTCGCCTGGTCGCCTCCCGACACCGGCTGTCATCTAGCCGCTGCGAGTAGCGATGGCAAAGTCAGCGTCCTCAGCTTCGAAAACAACACCTTCTCCCACACCATCTTCCCCGCTCATGGAAGTGGTGTCAATGCCGTGAGCTGGTCCCCCGCCATCCTCCCCGGCCAACTCACTTCCGCCCAAGCTCCCGGTCAGACACCATCCCCCGTCCGACGCTTCGTCACGGGAGGAAGTGACAATTTGGTCAAGATTTGGGAGTTCAACTCCACCACACAGAGCTATGACAACGTCACCACCTTGCACGGTCACTCCGATTGGGTGAGGGATGTCGCGTGGTCGGCCACTCCCTTGTCCAAGTCCTACATTGCCAGCGCATCACAAGATCACACCGTCAGGATATGGACGTTGGCGGCGGGTGGAAATGTCGGCGATGCGAATGCGTGGAAGAGTGAGGAGTTGAACTTGGATGTCGTGGTGTGGAGGGTGAGCTGGAGCATGGCGGGAAATGTCCTGGCCGTGTCGTGTGGAGATAACCGGGTCAGCTTGTGGAAGGAGAAGCTCAAGGGTGGATGGGAGGTGATCAAGACGATTGAAGAGTAAGGGGGAAGGGATCGATGCTTGCGTGGAGGATATAGAGCGCATTCCCATGCAGCATGAACGGAGCGACAATAAAAGTCATGAACCACCCAGCCCGAGGAACGGGTGAGATTGATGATAACACTAAAGGGCCCCATTTGGCAGGATGACCGAGATGATTCTCACTCGCAGCGGTGAATAGAGCGAGAAACACCCACCAGGTCTGCTGAGACAAACCACACCCCAGAAAAAGGTCCCGAGGTAGGTCCCCAACACATGCATGACAATCCTTCCCTCCTTCCTTTTCCAAACTCCCACCTTCGGAAAGCTACATTGGCACCTCCTTCCACTTCAACCCTCAGAACTACCTACCCTGCACAACAACGTGTCCGCCACGCTTTCGACTCCACATCATCCGCATCCGTATCGTTGGGTCGCACGAATTCGGACATTCCCATCACATCACATCACATCCACAACTCCAACTCCAACCGCACCACAAACCACAGAGAGAGGACCTACGAAGCAGCCTGCCACTAACCAACCACCACTTCTACCTCTCCTTCTTCTTCTACCTTATCCATCCAGCCTCCGTCGCACCCTAAGAGAGAAACTTTTAATATCCCCGAAAACAACACAAACCATGCCGATAATCCGCTCTTCAATCGAAGCCTGGTCGAGGAATATGACTCCTCCTCCCTTGCCTGCCGTTTCTCAAGCGCCGCAACCACCACAGCAATATCAAGAGCGAAAACCTTTACCATACACCCCTCCTCCTCGAGGAAATCCTCCCCGCAGAACAACACCTTACAATCCTCCTCCTCCTCTCAAGTCCCGAGAACAGGGGAGATATTCTCACGATTCCCGCTCTTCAACATCTTCATCATTCCCTCCAGCCTCATCTTCTTCAACTACAGCTTGCAACGCACCACCGACACGAGGACAGGAGCAGGGATATGGACATGTGAAGAAGAAGATTATACCACACAGAAGGAAAAGCGTGCATTTCACCGTYGATGAATCGAGGACTTTTGATTCGAGAGATGCGCCGGAGAGGGTTGGTGAGGGTGTTTCTTCTTTTTTGCGGCCTCGGAGGGTGGGGAAGTCGGAGGGGAGGTTTACGAGCAGGTTGGGATGATTGATTGGGTGATGGAGTGATTGATCGGGAGCTGGGTGATTGATCGGGAGGTGTGATGTTATTGCTAGCAGTTCATTCATGAGGATTGTTGGATTTGAGTGGGGTGGGTGAGCGGGCGTTTTCTGGGCTTGGAGGATGTGGGAGGGTAGAGGAGAGTTGTTAATGTTCATAGATGGTCTTCTTCGAAATTAGGTGTATCATTCATGGTATCCTTCATCTCCTCATCCCACGTCGCCTCGCACGGGATTCAAATTTTAAGCCTAACTTTTCTCCAAACTTTCAGAGGTCCAGATACATGAAATCAGCAGACAGACAGACAGACGCCTTTTATTCAGAGGTATCGTTAGCAGTATTGTTCTCTACCATAGTAATATAACTCCAACAGCCGGCGTAGTAGCGGTGTGGTATCGATTCGATTCGATCTTGAGAGCCTGGTCGACGATAGAAACCAAGGTCTGAGACTCTAAGCCACAATATCACGGTGATGAATATCAGGGACAGAGGTTCAAACCAACCCAGCTTCCACCATTTCTTGTTCTTCAAACCAAAAAACTCGGACGTCAAGCAAGCTTTCGCAGCAGCGATCGATCTGCCGAACATGTGAACACTGAACGTTACTATGTGATCAGTGCACGTGAATCATTTGATTCAAGTTTATTGATCATCATTATTAGTTGTTGCACCGCCTAGTTTTGGATGATGAATGGAAGGTGGTAATGTGAGACGTGTGTCTCTTTCAACCAAGGCTCCGCCCAAACTTTTCCTAGTACCATGACGACCAAGACCAAGACCAAGAATGACCACTTAGAGCCATGAGCCATGATGTGTGATGAATATCGTGTGACGCGGAAGGGAGGCTCCGTCGTCTTACCTTTCCTTCCTTCCCGAGCCGTAGCACGGCATGATAGGGGAATTGTGCATGATAAGCAAGACGACTTCTTCATGATGCAAGCCAAGTCCAAGCCGGACATGCTCGCTCGCATCGCATCAGTTCGGATCAAGGTGAAAGTTAATGGAAGTTGATGAATCTGCCGGGGCGGGACGGAGCGGCTTGTTTCTGCGAGACGGAGCAGGTCCGCACTCGCATCCGCGCGCGGGATGGATAAAGTAAGGTAGAGCAGCGAGGCGCAGCAGTGAGCCAACCAAGGGCCAAAGGGCAAGGATATGCTTGGCGAGGGAGGTGACAGAAACGTCTGGACACGCTGTGTTGCTCCGCCTCGTTGGATGGGGAGAGACATAAGCCGCTGACTTTCTTCTTCTTCCGTTCACATCTTCTTCATTCATCAAACAATTGAAACGAGAAAGACTTTCTGGAGATAAGACGCAGACAAAGCCCGAGGTTGCACCAACCAAGCTCGCCACATCCTCAACCTCACCCACCATATCTATCTACTCTCCTCTCCTCTCTTCCACCTCACCTACAAACCAACCAACAACAAAACACAAATGGCCACCCTCACCATGCAAGCCATACCAACACCCCCACACTCTCGCCGCCGCAGCCCCAACCTCTCCATCGATCTCTCCTCACTCCCTCAACTCTCCACCCCGGCCCCACCAAGCAACACCCTCCTCATAACAAACCTCACCACCCCGGCAATCTTCACCGCCATCAACTTGGAATCCATCACCCAAGCCATCAACGCCCACGCTCCAATCCACACCTTCTCGCCCTTGAAATCCATGCGCCGCATCATCGTCACCTTCCACACCGTCGCCGACGCCATCGCCGTCCGCCAACTCCTCGACGGGGAAACCGTTCTCGGAGATCGCATCCGCGTCTACTTTGGCGCCAACACCCGCATCGAAGACCCCCAAGATCAACATCTTCAAGCCCCGAAATCCTCCCGCTTATTCTTCATCTCTCCCCCGCCCTCCCCGCCCATGGGCTGGGAAATGCGCAATGAAGGACCCCCGAACAAAGACGTGCATGCCGAGGATCTGGCTTCTGCGTTGGCGAATTTGACCGCGAGACCTAGTGCTGATGATGCGTTGTATCAGCAGAGTTCGGGGACGTTCGCTGAGAGGAAAGGTTCGGGGAGGAAGAGAGCGGCGACGTTGGGAGCGGGGAGTACGGTGGTGTATGACCCGGAGGAGTTTGGGGATAGTCCGGATTTGCCGGCGATTGCGGTTGAGGATACGACGATGAGTCCGTTGCCGTTGACGCCTGTGGAGGGAAGTGGGTTGAAGTTGGAGAGGACTGCGAGGCCGCCGGTGGAGTTGATGGAGTGATGGATGATTGATAGTGTTTTTTGATTGTGCTGCGGGTATAGCGAGGAGTTTCTGGGAATGAAAGAACGCATGGAAGCATGAATGGATGGTTAAGACTTTTGGGATTGCAGAGGAATAGATAGATATGTGTCAGACAGACAATTGAGAAGGAGATTCACAAGTTGTGTTGAGAATTCCGGTGTACACCATCACCAATTTACCGGTATTGTCTCTCCTGCCTTGACATATATGGAAAGAGAGTGAATCGACATTATAGATGGAAGAAACCAGCATGAATCGCTTTGTTCTGTTCTGTTCCGTTCTGTACAGTATAGCATAGCGTAGCAGGGAATACTCATCCCAAATTCCACTGATCATACACATACACATACACTCCTCATTCCTCAACTCAAGCATGCACCGCCGCACCTCCCCGAGCAGTAACCCCTCCTCTACTCCCCGGCACACTCCCCGCGACCTCCTCCAACGCCGCACTCTCCTCTCCACCCTCAGCATCCAATCCCACCTCCTCCTCCGCCCCCGTATACGCGGAACCCGCCAGCGCCTTTTGCGCCTGGATTTCATTTTGCGCCCATGCCTTCCACTGCTCATACATTTGATCTTCCACATGCATACCCGTTTGTAGGGGTCCGGGACCGAAATATGCTCCCGTGGACAAGGCCTCCTCACGTGCGACGCGCTGTTCGATTTCTCGAGCGTGGCGGAAACGATAGAGTTCTTTGCGCGCGCGATCGTAAGCGGCGGCTTCGGAGAGGGATTGTTTGTGCATGAGGTATTGTTGGCGTTGAATCACCCTGTTCCCTCACATGTCCTTCAATTAGCATTTGCCATCCAATACATATTACAATCCATGGAAGGAACATACGCCTCTCCATTAATCGGCCTGCCACCCTGCCTGGCCATGACGCGATCCCACGCCTTCTCCTCCCCATCCCTTACCGCAGGTCTCAACAAGCCGAAATCCAACGGTAAACTCCAATCCCAGCGTTGGTGATCTTTACCATCACTCTCGAGAATGATCCGCGGACGTGCGAGTTCCCACGGGTGATCGTTGAAGTATTCCCATCGTAGACGGTCTTCCTCGTAGGCGATTTTGAGGGGTGCGAAGAGGCGCGATGTACGCCGGGAACCGGGTTTGGCGGAGCGTTGTTTCGGAGGGCGGACTAGACGGGTCGAGGGCGGGAAGGTTGCCAAGGGAGTGAATGCGGGTGGGGGATTGAGGAGGCGTTTGGCGGCGAGGAGGTATTGACTGGTTTTGTTGATATTTTGGGCGGCAAAGGAGTGGCGGCCCATGTTGGAATGATGTGCAGTTGATTGATTGATGATGCTTGGAGGTGTTTGGAGGTGAAATGTGCGGGGAGATTTCGGGGGTGAGGAATTGAAAGTTGGGGCGCATTCGATTGATTGTACACGCGATTGAACTACCTACATGTACCTTATATCTTCATCCTTCCTTTCAGCAAGCATCCCCGACCTTTCCATGAACGCTACGCGATGATGGAGGCTTGTGGCTGTTCATGTCCCTCCGACGCGTTTTTGCCCCGATAGCCCCGGCCATGACGARAATCACTCGCAATGCCCGACCATGTCCGTCCCAATCCCAATCCATCGAAGTCATTTTCATCCGCGGTCTGGTCACGGCGGGAACATGTCGCCGGCACCGAGCGAAAGAGGAGGAAGAGGGGAAGAAGAGGAGGAATGGGCTCCAACGTCGTCCATACTCCACTCCACCCCATCCTCATCCTCATCCTCCCTCTCCCTCCCCACAAATCAGTCGCGAGGAATACCACGATCTGGTGGACATTTACCATGACCGCCATTCTCAAGAACAAGACCAGGAACAAGCCCAACCATATTATCCGCTGGCATCCCGTCTGACCCTCACTCCCGCTCAGGAATCCCAACAAGAGGACTCCCCACCAACGCACCGCGTCCTCGCCCTCGACCTCCCCCAAGACCACCCAGATCACGAAACGCACCTCCGAGCCCTCAAATCCCTCCGCCGCCTTCTCAATCAACCCCTCGGCCACATCTCCCTCAACCTCCTCTGGTCGACCTACTTGACCCTCCCATCGCCACAACCCGTCTACCTCACCCCCAACACCCTCACCCGCATGTTCAACCACTTGACCTGGACCGAGTTCAAAAACTCCCACGACGCCGCCATGTCCCGCTACTTCTCCCTACTCARTCAAGTCCTCGATGCCCGTCCCAACGAGAAGCTAGACGCCACCGTCTGGAATTCCGCCATCAGTTTCGCCGGACGTTGGATGCGCCATGTCACCTCCGAGGAGGTCAAGAGTGCCGTGAGCGTGTGGATGAGGATGGAGCAGGGAGGGGTACAAGCTACGGAAGTCACGTTTAATATCCTCTATGATTTGGCCGTCAAAGCCGGCAGGTTCGCTTTGGCCGGGACCATTGAGCAGGAATTGAAGACGAGAGGTTTGCCCCTCAATCGATTCTTCCGCACCAGTGTCATTTATCATGCCGGTATGCGGAGGGATGGCGAGGGCGTGCGCGCCGCCTTTCGGGAATTGGTCGAAGCCGGGGAGATTGTGGATACGGCCGTGTTGAATTGTGTCATTCTCTCCTTACTGCGAGCCGGGGAACCGGGAGCGGCGACTTCCGTCTTTTTGCGCATGAAGAAACTCCACGAAGAAAAGTTTGGAGGCGACGCGTTGAAAGATTGGAGGGAATGGAAAGCTACGGGCCTCCGCCTGGATGCCGAAGCAAAACGCTTGCGAGACGAGGAAAGTCGGCACGAAAGTTCCTTCTTCGGCGGCACATTCAGTTCGAGGGGAAAGAGGGATGCGGTGCAGCAGTCTGCTCCGATTGAACCCGACGCCAGAACTTATCGCATCCTCATTGCTTGGTCGGTGGAATGTGGTGAGTTGGCACGGGCCAGGGAATTGGTTGAGGAGATGCGAGGGAGGGGATTTCACGTGTATGGCGGTGTGTGGGTGGGGTTTCTGAGAGGGTTTGCCAAGTTTGGAGGATATGTGGGTGGGGAGTGGAATTGGAGGGTTTTGGAGGAGATTTGGGGGGAGACGATGGGGAGTTTGGACGATCCTCCTCCTTCTTCTCCTTCTCCTTCTGATCATGATGATGACAATCTTGGGGAACAGTTTGCCGAAATGAAAGAGAAAGAAGAAGAAGAAGAAGAAGAAGAAGAAGGTCCTCCCATTATGGAAACGCTTCGACCGACGTACTTCACTCGATCGCTGGCTTTCGCGGCCGTGAATGCTTTTTACAAGTGTATGGGCAGGAAGCGTATGTTGGAGGTTTGGAAGGGGGATGTGGAATGGAGGTGGATCGCTCAAGGGGGCGTTAGTGAGGAGGATTTGGAAAGGGTGAGGCGCGTTGTGGATCGTTTGAGGAGTATGGATGAGGAGGAGGACGTTGAGGAAAGGGATGGTGGTGATGATGGTGGGGGTGGTGGTGATGGAAGTAGTGGTGAGGGAGGGAGTGATGGTAGTGATAAAGGACCCCACCGCTCCCAACAGCAGCCTTCCGAACCTCTTTATACACCCTTCTAAGCCGTAGCATTAGAGAGAAAAAACTAAAGAATCCTCACATCGTAATTCATCCTCTCCGCGGAGGGTTGCCTGTAAGAAGATTTGGAAGGTGTTGCGAGTCTCAGAGGGGCAATGTCTTGGCATTGTAAGTGAATGATTCGATCTTGAGGCATGAACAGCCGATAAAACAAGCGCCTCACTAGAAAGCTATTGTTGCAGAAATCAAACTCGAAGAAAACGTTCGTTTCCTCCTTCTCCTAGTACTGTTTCAAAAGCAAGTCAACTCAGTCTCCGTTGCCTCAGGCTTAAAAATGGTAATAAAGGCGGGTATTCCTTCAAATTTCCTACAAGAGATGCAGAATCGCGTCATCTGACTATAAGGAAGGCTTTAAACACTTCGAACATCAAGATAGTAGTAATTATCTGATGAAGATTCCAGAAAGCGGGCTTAAGAAAGTAGGAGCCTTAGCGTGGGTTTCTCTAGCGCGGCTTGGCGCCGTGCGTGAATGTTCAGGTAGGTCCTCGATCGCCGCTACTCATGATACGAGGAACTCACTTTATTACGTTTAATAAGACCGGAGAAAGGGTTGATTAAATGACCACTCTGGAACTTATAAGTCTACGTCGTGCAAAAGTGGCGGGTACCAGTAGCGAGCGATAGGATACACACACCATGAATGGATGGACATACTAGGCGATAGTTGATCTGTATTGGAAGTGCCAATGTTCATTCACAGAGCTGTTGATATGAGGATTTTTCACCGAGACAAGACACCTCTACTTTAGTTGTCGCCATGACGTCTTTAGGCCTTGCTCTCCGCGTAATCGACGACTCTGGAGCTGCTAGAAATTCATCACTAGCAGAGTGGCCCGTTATACAACAACGGATAAGGCCGTCAAGTGCGCGATTTGATTGATAATTCTCTCATTATCAATAGCTCTGCCTGCTCATTCAACATGACACTCGTAATTTCTGCGCCATCTGTCTCGTAGCAGTGCATTTCTATCATATCACCCATCTTAAGTCAACCCTCGATGAAGATTCAACCCTCGCTAACATCCATCCTCTCTCTCTGCCTCTCCGCCTTCTTCTCCGCCTTCCACGCATCAATCTTGGCCTTCAACTCCACATCCGGAATGACATCGCCAATCTTCAGCGGCGACCGATTGAAAGGATCCATCGGAGTGCTCAAGAGATGACTCTGGATGGTCGCTCGATCAATCGTATTCTTGCTCATAGGAAGAATAACCGGATCGGTCATGAGGGTTGCCATCAGAGGATCCAAGAATTCGTCAGGAATCTCGCCGAGGTCTTCTTCTTCCTGCTCATCCTGCGCCTTGGCTTCGGCGACGTCCTTGCAGAGTTGCTCCCACAACTTCAGCTCATCTGGGGACTTCAACGCCTTATCCTTCATAATGTTCATTGCGCGGTCGAAGTTGCTGGGAATGTAAGACCGCTCATCTCGAGCAATGGCGGTGATGAAGTTTTGCTGTTTCGAGAGGTTGGTGTAGACTTTGACAATATCCGACAGGAGTGCTTTGGGGTGGAAGTCGTACTTGTCCGGTTCGTCGACTTTCAAGTTGCTACTCTTCGGGCCGACCATAAGGGCGAGATTCATATCCAACATGTCAGCAAGTCGGGTGACAATCTCTTTCATCGCAAAGGACGACGCCAAAGCTTCGGTGAAGAGAATCAAAGTCTCCATGGTCTCCCGTGTGAGACCCATGTAGCTCTTCGCTTTGCTCTTGCTATCATCCAACAGCTCTTGCTTCTCCTTCCGCTGGTCTTCGGAAAGCCCCTGCATATGTGCAGAATCATTCAACTCCTTGCTCAATTCGTGGATCTTCTGTAGACTCGTAAGGCTCTCGTCCAGGACGAAAGTGGCATCGTTGGTGATCATGTTGACAAATTGCACGAAGAACTCGGTGTTGACCTTGGCTTCCTTGGCCAAGTTCTCACGGTAGACAGTGTTGACCCAAATCCGCTTAATGACTTGGAAAATCTCATAACGAATGTTGAACTTGTCGAAGAACTGAGTGTGCGTGCCGGTATTCTCGGCCTCGATGTAGTACCGCATGAGCGCGTGGAGAAGGTGTTTGTTGGCAAAGGATGATCCGATGAGGGCATCGCCAAGAACTCCCAACTTCCGGTTTGAAGTATATGGCATGATGCCGTAGTAGAGAATGGTTACCAAACCAGACTTGATGCTGGGGTTCTTGACATAGTCGCTGCTTTGTAAAAACGTCACACACACTTCCACCACCTCAGAGCTCTGCTGTGGTGTGACAATCATTGGGACGTTGTTGAAAATGTACTTGAAATTATCAACAACGTCCTCGAGAAAGTACTCCGGCAAGCATTTGAAAACAAGAGGTTGCTCCTCCGGTAAGGGAAGCTGGATGCTGTTCTTGGGCAGATTCTGTCCGGATGCCAGGCGAAGTAACCATACAATCACATATCGCATGAATTGCATGGAGCGACTTTGTGTTTGCTCGTCTTGAAGAACGCCATTCGTCGCGTGAATTGTACTCCATGTGTTGTCAATCATCTTCTTCATCTTCTCCAAATGCTCTTCGTAGCGCTGCAGGTAACGCGGATCCTGTGGTTGGCTATCAGTCATCGTGTTAGCATTGCGGGGAGGGGCTTACGGACATTGATGTACTTGTGTCGCTCCGCCTCGAAACTCTTAACATCTTCCTCAGACCTCTTGACGCTCTTCTTCATGAGATCGGCTCGGCTTTGCGCGGCTTCGGTACCATAGTGATGAGCCGCGACTGTCAAGAAGAACACCTCCGAGATGAAGTTGTTCTTGCCATCTGCATTGTTGGAGTAGAACTCGTCCGACGACTTCTGGTCCACATTCATCTTCGTCTCCTCGGAAATGTCCACACGAGGGTTACGGCGAAGATAGTCGACATCAATCTTCTCAATCTTGGAGAAGGTTGCGTCCATGAATGGTTCACTCAAGCGGTCAAGAGCGTTGGTGACGTTCACCATGAAACCGTCACTCGAGACGGTTCTGGGGTCTACGCGCATCGCACGCTTCTTGTGATTCTTGTTGACGCACATTGCAAACCAGTCGAGGATGCGCTCACGTGGGGCAGGGCCGCTCTTTACAACCGCATTGGTGAGCACGAACAAGTTGTCCTGATGGTTTCGCAAACTCATTCGCACGGCATTCTGGGCGCTCGCAATGTCCCCTCGGCTTTGTGATTTCGGAGCAGGAAAGTAGCTGTTTGCTGGTTCTTGTTGCATGGGAGAGATGCGGAAGAATGGTCCGAGGATAGTCTTCTTCTCAATGTCCTGCGCTTGTACATCGGAGGGTGCCCACATTGAGGATTGTGAAATGGCATCGATGAGCTTGGGGTATTGGAAGATGTTTCGCAGCGCGCGCACGTATGGCTCATAGCCTTGCAACATGTCAATATCCGCCAGCTGTGTGCTGAGCTGTTCCACGGCTCCTGTCAAGGCATCCTTGATACTGTCGTCCTCTTCGATGAGAATGCTTGCCTGGGTTAAAAAGTCCGCACAGATTCCATAATCCGACTCCGGCTCGGCAAGTAAATGATCGGCAAGACCATTCGAGGTTGCGACATCCTCCCCGAACATCTCCGGCATGGTGATGGCGAATACACAGTAGCTCATGCAAAGTCTCCGAGCTTCCTTTAAGATGTCGTGCCTTGGATCGTTTTCGTCGGTGTATCTTGTCGATCGAATGGTCCGTGATACTCTCTTGAAGCATGTGAGGAGGTATTTGAAGATGTTCTTGTCTTCCGCCTGTGCTGCAGCCTCTGTAATGGCACTCTCCAACACCTCCACGTTGAGGAGGATGGGCGCATTCTGATCCTCCAAGTCCTGCCTCGTGCTAGCCAAGAATGCGAGCTTATTACCATTCGAGTCGACGACCTCCTCCGGGCTAAGAGTCACCCGCATGGCTTGCTTCAGGATTCTATCCTGCCAGACCTCCACACTCTCCGCCGCCCGCTCCGGCTTGTTCGCGCGCGGACGAGTAGTACCATTGTCTCGTGGCTTCTCGGAGCCATCGCGATCTCTCTTTGATGGAGAGCTGGGTCGTGGCTTGCTGACATTGATCTTGACGGGCTTCTTCTCGGTGGTAGCCTGAGGATTTGACTGCGAAATCGGAGCGGCGGAGGAAGGTGGTGGTAACGATCCGGCGGTGCCATCTGTCTGTGATGCAGCAGTAGTGGAAGGGCTGGGTTGCGCTGAGGGGGTGCCGCCGAGTTTGGCCAGACGTTTGGCCCGGATCTGTCGCGCTTGATTAATTATCCATACTAACCTTGGTCGCAGTGGAGCATCTTCCTACCCTGTCCGCCTCTTCCTTGTCGCTGGGATCCATGCTGATGATGGTGATCCTGTCGTCAAGGTGAAATGTTTGGCGATTGGAATGGAGAAAGTTGAAGTGGCGGTTGATGTAAGTCAGAGGTCGAGATGTTGGGTTGATGCTTYGGTTGACGTCGTGTGGAGATCGCTCCCGCCGATTGCTGCCTGAGAGCGAGGAGGCATCAACATCCACTTTCCATTTACTTGCCTACCTTACCGTACCTTCCCGAAAGAATCCGCCACTCATGCCGTCACCTGTTTGGAGCAATCTGGACACATCTGGAATGTGGAATGAGGGAGTCGTGGCGGTGGCCTTCGTCGCTTCTCCCGCCTGCCATAATCTGTCTCTACACCTTGAGCATTTCACAGGGCAATGAATTGTATCGACACAGACGAGCGGTGTTCAATGATGTGCTAATCATTATCTTCTATCCTATCATGTGAAAAAGGCCAGGTAAAATGGAAGCTTGCCGCCCTAGATTGCCTGCAATTCAAGGTGCGACAACACCTTTGCGAATACATTAGGCATTCGACGATGAATGGAACACATTTACACTCCAGCAATATCTTCCCAGCCAAGGCTTCCTCCTCTTCATCCACAAGAGGCAACTACGACCTGATTTGCGTTGCAATGGAAAGTATGAGCGGCGGCGTCTTCTCCGACCTCAAGCAGTGGATCGAATCTCTCCGCTCAACTTTCATTCATTAAACGTCTCTGTTCCTACGACACGGATAACAAGCAATTAGTCCACAATACTTGCAGGCGTGAATCCTGCTCTTCACCTTGAAACACATGTCGCAGCGAACGCCAATTCCTAACTGTGGCCCCCAATTCTTCGTGTGCTGGCAATTCGCATTTGCCTGGAGTTGCTGAGCTGCCGCCTGAATCTGTTCCTGGCGATTCTCTAGTCGGGAATGAGGTGCTACCTCTCTTTGCGTACGACCAACAGTCGCCTCGAGCTGYTGAGGTGCATTGATCTGTTCTTGACCATTCCGCTGAAGGAGAGGAGGCGCTGCTCGCGGTATATGACGAACTGGCTCAACTGCTGACCGCGGAGCAGGAGCCGACTGCCAGAGTGGCTCTCCGAAGAGAGCGACTCGCTGCCGGAAGACATCACGAGCGTCAAGTGCTGGCTGCGCAACGGTAGATCCTGGCCGCTCCCGTGGCCCGGCGTAGGGGATATCCACCGGCTGCCTAGAAGGATGACGCGGGACAACTGCTGGTCGCGCAGCTACGGGCGCTGGTCGCCACAGTAGTCCTGCAAAAGGTGGAACTCGCCGGTGAATAGGGTGCTGCGGGTCGACCGCTGGCGGCACGGGATTTGGGCCTCGTACCAGATGAAGACCCTGACGCGCTGGGCCTGGAAACAAAGGAAACAATCGGTGTGCAGGGCCACGATTGACGATTTCCCCGGCTCGACTAACCAGTCTATCCTCTTGCCACAAAGCACACCTGCAGGTTTTCCAAAGACTGCCACAAAGGTAGCAGAACTCACGTCTACATTTGCACTGCATGTGTGTGTGGTTAGTAGACGATCCAGCAGATTGCAAGAGTCGGACTTACTGTCATATGGTGGCAGCCTGTGTTGAGCTCGATCATGATCCCACACTCACATCTCCTCCAACCCTCCTGGCTGGCCACTTGTAGAAGCTGTTGCACCTTCTCATCTTCTTGGCAGTCACCATCGTGTCTCTGCGCTTTGCAATGCATACAGGTCCATCGAGAGCAGTCTGGACACTGAGCATTATCGTCTGCACGAATCTTATCCGTGGGAATGAATGCGGAGCAGGTCGATTCGTAGCAGTACAATTGGTGTGCTGCTCCAAGTTCTACTGCTCTCTTCTCGAACTCTTGGACAAAACTTTGATCCAAGTATAGTCGGATGTCAGCGATTGGAATCTCTTGCCGACAGCATCGGGGTGGAAAGGCGGATCCGTCGCTCATGGCATTACGGAAGACCTCTGTGAGACAGTGTACGCAGTAGCGATGATCGCACTAAAACGATGCACACAAGTCAGCATACATCTTGAACATCAGAGGTCAAAGAAGCCCTAGGAACTCTCCAAACTACTTACGGGTACGGCTATAATCCCCGGACTATCATGGCAAGCAACACAATTCCTCGGAGCCCTTCCCTGGACAAAGGCCCTAGCATCAGTATCACCAGGTTGATCTTCTTGAGCTGATATCTCCAAAGTCTCGTTCGTTTTCCCCGTGCTAGGACCAGCCTCTGTGGTCAAAGATGTCGACTCAAGGAGTTGACTCAGCTCATCTTCATAGATCTCCCTAGCCAAATCTTCATCCGCCTTGGAATAATCACTAGCGATGCTGGAAGGCACATCGTAGCCCGCCAAACGCAGCGCAACTTCATGGTCTTGTTGCTCTTGTAATCTTCTATCTCGTGCAGATTGGCGATTGGAGTCGTCCATATTAACGTGCTGGGATGGYAAAGTCCTGGAAGGCGGGTGGGAAAAGATGTGGCAGGTGGTATGGAATGTTAAGAGAAACGACTGCGACTATTGCATGACTTATAGTTGAGCATGAGGCTCTGTCTCACTCTTGTTGTCTTACTTTTGCAGAATTTGGCGTATTCCTAGGTAGACGATCTGTTTCGGAGCGCTCTTGGAATCGACTGGAGCGGTCTCGATGGAGACTATAATTGATATACAAGCCTTTGTATGTAGCAGAGTCATTCGTAGATTCTCGGAGAGCGCCAGTGATGAGATTTGATCTTATCCAGCCTCATCTTCAAGACAATATAAGCGATTAAAATTGATCGAGAGATGTCTACCCGACAAATATAACTTTTTAAGCTGCTATGAACCTGCTCATCAGCGCAGTTGTTTCTCTCTTGCCGGRGTGTCCTAGATATGAGATTAGATATCCACAGAGCTCTTCTCCACTATCTCATAAGGGAGATCGTATTGCAAGAAAAGGCACCATTCTTGGCGTGTGCCTCCTGAATCAACACCCCACTCCCATAAACCCCCGTCACAGCAGCCACGGGCCATATAACCAACATGCAAACACAAAAGCACAACCAGAAAGCGGTGCTGTAATGATGGAAATACGAGCGCTGTATGCTCTCCTTCCATAGAACTTTGTTGTTGCTTTCGCTTTTGACAGGGTTCCATTCCGTCCAGAGCCAGAACAAGGCTGGTTGTCCGATTGCGATCGTCCAGCCTACGAGAGAGCCCATCAATCCCATGAGATTGCCAAAATCGGGGATGACGTTCGAGAGGACAAAGGCGGCTATCCACGTAGCAGCGTTGATTAGGACCCGGCCAATCCACTCATTCTTGTAGGATAGCATTGATGACGAGTTGACAGAGTTTTGCAACTGTATATTCGTCTGATTTCCCGTCGCATCTTTTTCCTCGTCAACAATGTTCGGGATCGATGTGGTCTTTGCTTCGTCATGAGATAGTTGCTCTTTGCTCCAGATCAACTCCAGGATATCGTGATTGAGTATAAACGCTGCAATGACTCCCGCAACGATGATGGTCGGAATGGAAATGCCCCAGGCCCACTTTCTGATCATGGGAGATGCAGAGCTCAGAGCTGGAGAGGCCACGTCCTGACCGAAGAACTTGTATCCAACCACGGCAATCAGGAAATACCTAAAAAGAATCGAGTATCAGCTCAGGACTCATAGCTACCTTACCTGGCAACATTCACAAAGCTCCATGTAGAGTGCTTACATCATCCCGATCACTCCATTTGCGAGGCAGAGCGATTTCCAGAAGTCGTTCACATTCTTCATCTCATCCATAATCTGAAAATAGGCCACGTGTCCGGCATATGAGATCATGACGTTGCTGATGTTGCTCGCCACGGCAGAAAACTTGAGCAGACGTAGTGGTACGATGAGGAAGGCGCTTTTTGCTCCCAAGTCTTCATATGTCAGTCCGCCGCCGATGATCAGGATGAAAGATGCCGTTACGATGGATCCAGCAGCTACATGATGTTGTCAGTCAATGCTTTCTCCTATCGGACGGTCCCAAACCCTACCAACATAGTAAAGCGGCATGCTACTTCTAAGCAGTTTGGGCAGTGACAACGATGCCATGCCGAACGCTCCAGCGGCTTTGATGTAGACTAAGCAAGGAGTGTTGCCATTACTCAGAACATCAACCATTTCGGTCCATGTAATGATGTGCGCGGCCTAGAATCGATGCCGTCAGCCCATACAATCTCTTTACGATCAAGGCTCTCCATCATTATACTCACCATGACGAGAATGAGTATGGTGCCATTGTTGGTTGTGGACATCCAGGTTCCTTTCCGACCATACATTTTGTTCATGATGTCGCAATAACTAGCGACTTCAGGGACTTTCAGCTTGACCTTCCAGAGTAAGAGACCACTCAAAACGCTCAGGACGCCGCAGAAGCAGATGAGGATTGCACCGACGATCATGCCCAGAGAATTCATGGCCTGAGGTAAAGACATGATGCCTAGTGACATTGTTTCGGCTACCATGACTATGAGGCCATCAGTACTAATCTCAGGGCACTGGTTCTGACGCCCGAGTCGCTGGAGCCCTCCCTGTGAGTTGAATAATGCGTCGAGTTGTGGAAACACTTGGYAGCAAGGGGAGTTTTCATGTTGATAGCTTTGGTGGTCAGGCAGTACGAAGAACAGATGGAGCTTGTGAACGTACGTATTGCGGCCTTCACCCAGCCAATACGCCTTGACACTCTGTTGGCTATAGCATCGGGTTGGGCCACGCGGGTTCCTGCATCGTCAGCCTCGTTTTTTGCTTCTGTTGATGAGCCTCCAGAGCTATGAATGTGAATGGCGCGGATTTCTTCAAGCATAACCAGCTTTTGGTTCATAACTTCTGCGGGCATGGAGGTCTCGAGGGTCTTGCCGCTGTCAGATCCTGGGTGGTGGCCAACGACCAACTGCGACGTAGCTTGAGAAGACATGATGCTTGAATTGACGGTTGCTCGTAGTCGTCTCTGTCACTCATAGGTCGCAGAATCGAGCTCGGTTCTGTACGGACAACCTTTTGATTGGGGATCGCTCAGGCGGGGAGAGAGAAGTGTCTTGATTCGCTGTCTCTGTACAAATGGCTACGAGACTGCTGTTGATGGCTCAATATGTATGCGACGGTCAATATCGGGATGCAAGTCATCGACATGAATTTGCAGTCCAACGAAGTAGTGTGATGACCCACGGTGGAGCCGGGCTATCCAGTTCCTTTTTTGGTGGTCTACCAATTCTTGAATTGTCTACTCCGGCCTATCAGAGCTGGTGTGATGTATAAGACTCATTAGGCTCGAGCGGTTATTCAGGACTTTTTTGACAGAGGCCTGGCAAAAGGACTTCACGTCCGCGATTTACCGTTGGAACACCGATCGGTCCCACTCTTTTGCAACCTCGTGCGAGTTGCTGGCGCGGTTTAAGCCCATATCAATGCATCATGTTTTCGAACATTTTGCGAGGAAAGAATGACACCTTCTTGAAAAGGCTCCTTTTCACCTCCAGATTTTGCCGGGGGAGCTCTGGATTGCTCAAAGTGACTGCCATTTCAACCAGTGTCAAAGATGACAACACGTTGGCACGTCCAATGTGTCGGAACAAAAGCATATACGGCATCGTCGTGTGAGAATTGCCGTATTCTGTTGTAGCGTTTGTGACTTGCGACGCCTTACGTACAAGTGTACCGTGTGATTCTCTAGAACGATCCCATGGTAAGTTGTTTGAATGAACACAAGCCACGCCATGCCATGCCATCGGGACTTCCAAGTTGTCCCATGGAGGTCTAGCTAGCTAGACGATGCAAGCGAGGCAGCAAGGCTACTTCGTCGGCCTCGGAGTCTCATGGAATCTGCTTCAGAAACAGTGGACATCATCTGCAAGGGTGTAGAGATGTTGTCGTGATGTTGGTAGAGGATAGAGGAGAGGGCGTGTCGTGTCGTGGTGCTCCGCGATCTTCACTAGAAGCGGGCCGCACCATCACGCCACAGCCAAAGCTTCGCGTCAGCTCAATGCATAGCAACGTGCTTCGAGACGGGAACCAGGATGTGGACGCAACAAGCCGCTCGAGTAACTGCGCTTGACCCCTATCCGGTAAAGGCAACGACGGGATGAGTGGTGTAAGCTAGTCAGACTGCTCACTCTTTGTTTACTCTGCCAGCTTCATCCCGATAGTCCACAATTCCCTCACCACACAGACGTGACGACATTCAAGCGCGACCATGGTTGAGCTCAGGAAAAGACCTGCTCCCGCTGCACCTGCACCGGCGCCAAAGAAACGCGCTCCGTCCAAGGCCAAGGCCAAGGCCACCGAGGAAGAAGCAACAAAGGAAGAGCCTGCTGCAGAGGAAGCTCCAGCCGAAAGTGCTGCCGTTGAGAAGACGCCCAAAGGCGGTGCTCCCAAAGTTGGCAGCAACATCACCCTCGAAGGCTTTGGTGGAGAGATTCAGACGAATGATGAAGAGAAGACAACACTCGCCAAGCTTGTAGCTGACAGCAAGGCCGGAGTCGTGCTCTTCACGTACCCGAAAGCTAGCACTCCAGGATGTGAGATTACCTTCCAGTTGACTTGATTACATGATCGCAAGCTGACGCGATCTGTAGGCACCACCCAAGTGTGCCTCTTCCGAGACTCATATGAGCCGCTCACCGCTACCGGCTTCAGCATATATGGCCTCAGCACGGACAGCCCAAAGGCCAACACGACTTTCAAGACCAAGCAGAACCTCCCATACCCACTACTGTGCGATCCGTCTGCGACACTGATTGCTGCCATTGGACTGAAGAAAGCTCCAAAGGGCACTACGAGGGGTGTGTTCGTTGTTGATAAGAGTGGAAAGGTGCTCGCCAGCGAGCCAGGCGGACCGGGGGCTACTGTTGAGGTGGTCAAGAAGCTCATAGAGAGCAACGGTGCGGGTGGAGAAAAGGCAGAGACCAGCGACGAGAAGGCTGCGGAAACGGCTGCCGAGGTCGCAGATACCGCCGAGAAGGTTGATGCGTAAGGGTGAGTCTTCCAATGGTCGATGTGCGCGCTCATCGGTATTACATGATGCTTGAAGTTGCTTGAAGATGAACATTCTGTTGTAAATCACTCGATGGTGATGCCCTCTAGGCTACGAATAATATCATGATCACTTCACCTATGACGGTAGGCAGTATTCCCGTTCTCATCCTCAAAACTTCAAAGTCATTCCTTCAAGTCGCCAGCCGCTGCGTTCTAGAGTTTGTCAAACTTCGCAGCGATGTTCTGCAGCTTTTCTTCAACTCAAAGACATTTGCAATTTTGCCCGACTCGCTCCGCTTCACTGTCTGCAGCAAGATCAAGTTATTTCCATCCCACGTCTTCCAACAACCAGTCTGTGACGGTCATCTGGCACCAGCATTTCTCGCTCTACCTTAATAGGACAGTTTCACCTGGTAAGACCTCCGTCGCTTTGTTTGGGAAGGAGTCAGCAAACCCGGCCTGAGTTTTGACTGCGTGTCCTTCGGCCACTATCCGTTCACCGTCCACATCCGACGCAAAGACTGGCTATAAAATCTTCATGCATTTTAACCTCGCCATCGCATCCTTTCCCTTGCGCAAATTATCGGCAGCCWTGAGTACARAACGGAGAAAAACTGACGCGAGTGGGGGATACAGCACGACGCCCTCGCTTTCCAACACGCTCCCACAAATGGATAAAGAAATGGATACTATCAAGGAGACATCCGCACCGGCCCAGGTGTACGAAAGCCCAATCCGTCTGCTGCCTCCCAGCAACTGCCGCGAATTCCATGGCAAAGGCAAGGGGCGCCTACGACCCGAGCAGGACCCCGACGATCCGGGCGTATACGACTGCGGCCACTACGCGGACTGCGACGAAGAGATCGTCTTCCCAGCCTCCGCGCGACAGCAAGACTACCGCCTCACGACCAACGACCCCATCCACGACCTCAAGCGCTGGTTGATCACACCCAACCAGCGCGTCTCCGGCGAGGAATGCATACCTCGATCTGAAGGCGCTCGCTACTTCATCAATGACTCGSGATTCCTTGAGGCGCACTTTCGCGAGTGCATCTTGTGGGCAGTCGAGGAAATCAAGTGCAGGCATAACGAGATTCACGTTCAGATCGCCTACTTCGCTGCGAGTCCGTACACTCGGGTATTCCACCAAAACCCGATCGTCAGCGCGTTTCCGCTCAGCGCGTTGCCCACCTTACAGACCATGGAGGAAAAGACTCGGGTTGAACTCACAGAGATGATGCAGGAGATGGCTATCGAGTTGGAATACCTTGGAGAGCAGGCATGTTTCATTCGTCGGGAAATCTTGGGGGTCAAGTGGGATACTGCTAAAAGGGGACATTGGGGAGAGATTGCGGATCTGCTCAACTCGGGCTGGGTTGATGTGGAACTCGTTCAGGAGGAGTGCGATGTTTGAGCGATTGTCCGTCTCTTCCTAGAAAGTGCCTATGACAGGTTCCGGCAATGGAGCGTGTCGCACTACGTAGAAGGTATTCAGTCACTGGGTAAAGTAAAGTAGGTACATGTAACTTTTATGGAAATTGTTTGAAAGTTCCAGGTTGGTTGCGTCATCGGATGGATTGCAGTGAGCAAACGTTTTGGAGCGCGCATGCGACATCATCATCTTCCACTTCTCCCACTTCCCTTTCTTCCACTTCTCTACACCTTACACCTTGAACTTTGATACCTTCACTCAAATCCTAGTGAGCTGGACGAATATTCTTCAGTTCACAAACATTCAAACTAGAGAGCGAGGCAGCAATGTCGTCTCGTGCTTTGCGCAAGGCACAAAGGGAAAAAGAAGAGCAAGAGAGACTGAAGCGATTGGAGGATGAGGCACACGCTTTGGAGGAAGATGAAGAAGCTGAAGAGGAATTCTCCCAACCGGCGGTCAGGAAGAGCGCTTTCGCTATGCTAGAGGAGGACGGAGATGCAGAAGATGATGAGGTGGAGAATGCCGAGGACGATGATGACGCAGAAGAGGCACCCACGACAGTAGCGATACCCAAGACTTCCTCGTCTAAGAGGAAGAAGAAAAAGAAGAAGAGCAAAGGTGCTGCGAATGGCTCGACCGCACAGGAAGCAGAGTTAGACGAGATCGATGCTGCTTTGAAGCAGTTGTCCACTAACGGCAAAGCATCACAAACCGCCACTACCACAGCAGGTTCGAACGAGGCAGTGAATGAGTCGTGCCGGCTGCTTTCCATCGATGCTAGTCACCTCCACGCGCAGAACGAGATGAGGCGACTATTTGGACGTGCGGCGCTTGAGCAAGATGGGGATGATCAGCCCGCGGCGCCTGGACCAGCTGRTGGTAACCGGAGACAGCAGCGACAAGCTCAGCAAGTTGGCTTGGCACAAGCTCTGCGTGGCCAACGTCAGGATGGTAGGTCCGGGTTGGCTGCCATGGCTTTGCGCAGGAATATCTTCATACAAGGAAAGGAAGAATGGCCTGTGGCTACTGGAGGTGGTTTGGGTATGGAGGTTGAAGAAAAGCGCGCGGACGGTACCGTGCTGTATCGTTTCGTTCACAACACTGCCTACCAGGATGTACAGGCTCAGTTCGAGAGTTGTGTTGCATCCATGGAWCCAAACCGCATGATTGTCTTGCTTCAACACAACCCTTACCACATCTCAACCCTACTACAAGTCTCGGAGATTGCAAAACAAGAACGGGACCACTCAACTTCAGGCGATCTACTTGAACGTGCGCTGTTTTCCTTTGGACGCGCCGTCCATTCTACCTTCAACAAGAACCTAGCGGAAGGAAAAGCGCGGCTCGACTTTCGACGACCGGAGAACCGCGAGTTCTGGCTGGCCACATGGCGCTACAGTCAAAACCTGACAATGCGTGCTACGTGGAGGACCGTCTACGAGTGGACCAAGTTGCTCATCTCCTTGTCCCCTGAAAGCGATCCGTATGCACTTTGGTTGGTTCTTGACCAATACGCTCTACGATCGCGACAGGACCTTGATTACTTGAACATCAGCAGAAGTGCAGCTCTCAAGCGTATTCACCGCGATATGCCAAACGTGCAACTCAGTCAGGCCCTTGCGGAGTTTCGCGCAGGCAACAAAGGTAAAGGCAAGCAGCTGCTCTATACTGCAATCGGCAGGTTCCCTTGGGTTGTTGCTCGACTTTTACAAGAATTGACACTCGATGCACCTCCTGGCGTGTGGGGAAAGGAGCCAAGGTCAGAAAAAGAAAGGCTCTACTCTGAACTATACGCTACCAGAGCCAAAGACCTATGGAACACTCCTGAAATCTCAGCTCTACTGATGGAAGTGGCAAGCGCTGTTCAGCCAGAGGCACCACAGGCGGAAATCAACCGAACGGATATCAGCAAAGATGAGGCTCGCCATGTGCTCCTCTCCGACACACCTGCACTCATCGCGCTGGTGCCACGGCATTGGACGGCGAAACTTGACAGCTCTTCAGATCCGCTTCCTCCAAACGACAGCATCAGCTCTTACTCATCTGCCAGCTCGACGAGCCGTACAGCACCTGGCTTAGCACGCATGTCCAGTGCAGAGATGGCTCGGTATGTCGCGGAGATCCGAGACATCCACGCCTTCTTCGACCAGCTATTCCCGTGGTACAACCCACAGCCCGGAGATGGCGCTGCTGATGATCGCGAGGGCGCGCCGACGTCTCTCGAGGAGCTTAGGCAGCAAGTCGAGGATTCTGATGTTGACCCTGCAGTCTTCAATGAGCATGTGCAGAGGATGACGCATATCCAGAACAACCTTCTTGGAGGCGGTGCCATCACACAGACGGGAATCTTGGACAGACTAGCAATCAATCCACGATTGATGCCGCCTGAGCTACTGGAAGCTGTCGTCGCCAACCAGGGTGTTGAGCACGCTGATGAAGAGCAGGACTGGGGTAACCAGCCGCATGTGGAGGATGCTTCGGTTTCTGAGTGATCATTACCATCGGGACTTGCAGGTAGGTAGAAGATCTATCTTATCCCGTCTCTCAGTCTTTTCTCCAGTTCGAGCACCTCACGGGCTCGCCGCAGTCAATTTCATTCAGAACATGCTCTCCAGAGCATGGGCCATTTCGCCATGCCGAGCTTAATCTTCATTGCTATGGCATTTGACAAATATGATGTGACTGAGCTCTCGGGACATTATTACACGATATGGTCTCCCTAGTAGCCTGAAAAGTGGCTACCAACACTAGGGTAAGAGTTGGWGTAGTAAAAAATGTTCTTAAATGACTTCAAACCGTCCGGGCTTCCACATGTTGCGTTGGACTTCGTTTCTTTGTAGTTGTAAGTGTAGCGGTAGATGTCAAACAATCGCATGTTGATTTCCAAACTTGAATCATCGTTTTCCATCACAAGCTTATAGCAGGCGAAGTCTTACTTCAAAAGGAATGTGTCGGAGGCGGGAAGAACACGAGTGGACCAGCATAGATGCCTTCGCCCAACCCAGCATTTGATCAAGATAGGGCGATTGAAATGCTAAAAATCTTCCTAGATTGTATCTGATAGACCTATCGATTGATATACAAGCTGGTTCAATGACGCATGCTCGAGTAGAGCATGCCACATCTCTTCCCCAAAGCTTCCGCCTGTTATAAGTAGAACCTCCACCTAAAGACCATACCCAATCTTCCATCGTGATGTATATATAAAGTGGAGAGAGAAATGAACCAACAACCAGGTCCCAATCAAGTCTAAATCCAGACCCTACCTAGCCTAGCAACCTGCCACGTGCATAATTTACCCGTGCGCATGCCGCCACTTCTCAAAATATCTCGACGCCAGCACTTCACCTCCTACTCTCAAAAAATCGGCCTCCAGGATAACTCAAAAACCTTGCCTGCCCGACTGCGGATCTCTCTCCCAACAAAAGTTTCGATCGTACCGTCGCGGCAACAACCCGAAAACTTTCAAACCACCCAAAAGAAAAACTTCAAAAATGGCTCGTGGAAACCAGCGTGACAAGGCCCGGGAAAAGAACCAGGCCAAATTGGCGGGTGCTGTATGTAGCATCTTTTCTTTTACTTGCAATATAATTGACATACTGACGTTCGAGAAGAAATCTGGAAACTCAATGTCCGGGAGCGAAATGATGCGCAATAAGGACGATGTTGCGGCTATTATGCGCAAGAAGCAGGCGGCTGGTATGTTGTACCTTATCCTCCCCAAGGGATGATTGTGCAAGACTAACCGACATGGATAGCCGAGGAGAAGAAGAAGGCAGAGGCCGCTGGTGGGAAGAAGTAGTCCGAGAGTTGGGATCGTGTGTCTCTGGCCTTGGTGTGAAACTCATACATTAGATTGGTGTTTAGCTTGGACTTGGTTTTTCAATTTTCAACGAATATGAGCGATGAACTCTCGTGGCGATGCCTCTCAGTCTCTTGCGGCTTGGCCGCTTGACATGGAGGAGCTAAGAACACTTCATTATAGCACCAGCTCAGACACGACTGCAGTCGTTGATCAAGTCAGGAGACAGCAGATGCGAGATGGCACTCGCGATAGACAATGATGCGCAATCGACTGTGACAGAATTGTTTTCATAACGCTATGAACCGCGCACTCAGAATCAATCTTCGCCGGCGCTTCCTGCTTTTGTAGGCAGTAAGCAGAACGTGAACATTAGTTAATCTCCCCTCGACCCTGACCATGCGCCTAGAAGAAAATGTATGCAAGCAAGAAGCTGAACAAGCACAACAATGCGACAATCTGAACAGAGACACCGCCTGGGGGCGAGACAGTCTGCTGACTCGCTGGGTTCGTCTTCTCAACCGATGCTCCGGCCCCTCCAGTCTTCCGCTGCCTCAATCCATCCGCGGCCTGTTGCTGTAACCGAGAGATGGTAGACTTGGCCTCCTCGAGTTGACGCTTGAGGTCCTGCTCGCTATAGCCAGTCACGCTGGAAACAGCAGCAGTTGCGGTGTTGAGGGTGGATTGCGCAACCGTAGGCGCCTCGGGGCTCTTGCTGTTGTCGGTAGGCGGTAGGACGCTCGATCGCTGTGGAGTTGGGGCTGGTGAGGAGTATGCCGGTGGGTGGTCGTCTTCGTGGAGGGAGTGGGCGATGCCGTTTGTGGAAGGATCGCTACCGTCGGCGGGCAGGAAAGAGACACGAATCTTCTTTTCTTGGATGCTGCTCTTGGCAGTTTGCTCGATGTTGGCCCAAACCTGAGCGACATTGCTAACGTCACTAGCTGCGCTGATGGCGACCGACTGCACCAAGAACTTGTCCCTGCAGCGCGCATCTGGTGGTGGGTCCTCCTTCATCGCCTGCAGCAACACCTGCACCTCGACATGCTGGCCCGGCTCGATGCGACCGGAGTTGGGGCGCACGCAATACCTGTGAGGCGAAAGGTCAGTCTTCAGGATGATTCCAGATGGTGGTTGGGTAGAGACATACTGCTTGGGCGCGGTAGTCTTGACCTTGAAGGCCACTGGCYCGGAGTTTGGATTGGCGAGGCGCAGCACTTGGCTGACTTCGTGGGTGAACGGGCCTGCGAAGCTTTGTCAATAGTCTGAGCCGTTTGAGGATTATCACGGTGGTCCTTACGCCTGAATCCAAGCTCTGGGGGTTGGAGATCCTAGTCGGGGAAGTTAGCATGCGAGCAGCTACAGGTTATCAGGCAGTTCTGGCAGCTTACCACCGACATGATGTGCTTCGGGGTGCGTGTTGTGCTCGCAGGCAGGTAGGTGCTTTCAGGATCCTGGAGGTGGAGTGGAGCGGGCCTTTGTGCAGAGGTGGACGGTGGAGGGATTGTTTGCTGGGGTGTTTCGTGGATGATGATGAAGCCGGCCGGCCGTCCACGATCTTGGAAGCGCGGGAGTGACGGGAAGGGGCTAGTTTTCCCCAGCACGCGATGATGTAGTTTCACACCCCACTCACAGAAGCTTGGAGATTCCGGCAGTCTATCTAGGAACCATCTTCACATGCTACATCCAAGTGGAGATCCACCTTCAACCTCACAACTCCATCATTGTCATCTCATCATCAACAACATCCTCTGTACACGCGGATACAAGCTTCATCAGCACGTTCGCTCTCCACACACCACGTACACGACATTAACTCACAGTCCGTCCTCTCCACATCGCCACAGCCGTCACGACCGCCATCATGGGAGATCTTGATACCCTCGTCGAAATGGGTTTCGAYAAGCAAAAGTCCACCCTGGCCCTCAAGAAAGGCGGCAATCTGACTGGGGCAATTGACTGGCTGGACAAGAACGCCAACAAGTCTATTGAGGAGATGAACACCGACGAGGCCGGCTTCGAGGATGAAGCTGGAGCACCTGCACTTGAGGTTGGCGAGCAGGCGAAGAGCATGATTTGCAACGAGTGCAACAAGAAGTTTCGCAGCATGGCCCAGGCGAGCTTCCACGCCGAGAAGTCTGGCCATACTGACTTCGCCGAGTCGAGTGAGGAAATCGCACCACTCACCGAAGCAGAGAAGGCACAGCGTCTACAGGAGCTGCGCGAGAAGCTCGCTGCAAAGCGTGCGGGTCAGGCGAATGAGGACAAATTGGCCAACAAGCGAAACGAGGAGATCCGTCGCAAGCACACCAAAGAACACGACGACACCAAAGAGATTCTCCAACGGAAGGAGCAGATCAAGGAGGCTGCGGCCAAGAAGCAGGAGAAGTTGGACGACATCGCGGCGAAGAAGCGCATCAAGGACAAGATTGAGGCAGACAAGGCAGCGCGAAAGGCGAAGCAGGAACAGGACCGGGCCATGCGTGCAAACCCCGATGCCTACAACCCCGGCGCTCCCACCGAACCTGCAGCTCCTCCACCAAAGCCGAAGACCAACCACACCGAGGCTCGGCTCAAGCTCATGACACCAAGCGGAGGCACGCACATGCAGACCTTCCCAGCCGAGACTACATTGTTCGAGGTCGCCGCCGCTATTAAGGATGCCGTCGGCGAGGAGGTCACTTCGTTCGAGCYGAAGTTTCCACGCAAGGTGTTCAGCTACCAGGACTTTGGTATCACAGTCAAGGAGGCTCAGCTGGTGCCGAGCGGCGTGCTTCAATGTCGGTCTGCGTAGTTATCGGACTGAAGGGTGTTGTGTCTACAGAGCATGGCGTGGGCGTTTGGGAGGTGTCGGAATGTCAGTCGAAATGGAATGGGCGAGACGGCTCGCATACGATATCACGCATGATGCTAGAGTTCACGCAATGGGCGACGGAAGTGAGGCGAGAAAGCCCGCCATAGGCGTGCAATGCTGTCCATATCTTTCAACGATGGTAAAATGACTCCGAGCGCTTTCATCCGTGATTATATTCAAGCTGCCACCTTCGTCTTCCTCTTCTTCGTGACAGTAGTTGTAGCGGCCGCCGCACCCTTGCCCTTCCGCTTGGTCGTCTTCTCCACAGTGACAACCGTCTCATCACCCTTRGGCTCAATCTTCTCCACCACGGTTTCTTCCACCACAGCATCCTTTCCAGCTGCAGCATCCGCATCCTTTACTGCCTTCACTGGAACAGTATCGACAGCCTTGACGCTGGGCATTTCAAACTCGTAGCCCATATCCTTCAGCTTGTCCGCCTTCTCGCTTCTCCGCTTCTCCTCTTTCTCGATCCTCTTCTCCCACCCTTCACGATCAGTTCCCTTCCTCAACTTGCTCCCCTCAATCCTGTTCCGCGGTCTCGCCTTTCCTCCCTTGACACCCTTTCCGCCCTTCCACAGATTCTCTTGCACTTGCTCAGCAGGGACTGTTCTTGCCTGAAGCAAATGTCCGAACAAGAGATACTTGTCCATAGTCTTGGCCACAATCTCCGCCACGCTCGCCGACGCGAATTGAATGAAAGCGAAATGCTTCGATTTCCCCGTCTTCTTGTTGCGTCCGAGTCGGATGTTGGWGATGGGGCCGAATTGAGAGAAGTAGGCTTGCATTTGAGGCTCATAGAAACCGTGAGGGATGCGTGAGATGTACACTACGCCGGGAGTGGACTCGGGGTCTGAGGCACTATCTGCGGCGATCTTGGAGATGGCCTTCTGAACTTCGCCTGCGGTGGGTGGAGCTGGGAGCTTGGAGATCTCAATGGCATCCTCGTCGCCGTCTGCATCGGAGTTTTCATCCTCTGTGTCGGAAAATCCGGCGAGGAGGTTGGCAGTGAGCTCAGCATCTCCATCTTCGGCGTCGGAGGCGGCTTCGAGCTCTTCAGCGTCGGCAATTTCTTGCTTCTTGCTGGCCTTTGCGCTCTTCTTAGTCTCCTTGGGCTTGGGCTTGGTTGTGGTGGTTGACTTGGAAGGGTTGTCCTTCTTCAGCGCAGATTTGAGTGGAGCTGGCTTTTCTGCTGATGATCGCGTCTCGCGGGTGGTGGGGACGGTAGTCTTGACTTTCTTGGCCTTTGTGACAACATCATCACCAGACTTGCGCTTTTTACTTTTGAGATCGGTCGACATTGTGTTTGTGAGTGTGCAATGGTTATGTTGTCGCAAGCTCGTCGGATTTTTTGACAAGTTCAACTTGGATGGATTTTCGTCGGGGCTCGGATCAGATTACGGTGGACTTTTAGCGACTTCCCTGCAACAACGCGATCTAATATAGCTTAACGCCACCAAGTGGAGTAATTTCACACCTCGCTTATTAATTTAATTGCCCGTACAATTACATGTAATAAACGTCGTTATTTGCTTATGTGTGTATGATATTACCGTCCCGTTATTACTTAGTTACCGGTCCTAATATATAACGGGTTTCGGTTACCTATATCTTACTTTAATACTGCTATTATGCATATGCTTCTACTAGTAACTTATTATACGCGTAAGAGTAATATTTATGTGCTATAAGACTCTTCCCTCTACCCTTCTACCGTCTCCCCTAGTCCTCCTAATAACTACTACATTTAATACTCTAATTAGCACTCTTACTACCTATCCTCCCCTCTTTACTCTATTCTACCTCTCCGTATAATAACCGAGAAGGAAGTTCGCCGCTTCGGTATAGGCGACGTCGACCTATTAGATATATACTACTCGTCGGACGATAATAGTAATCTATGCCTTATAGTTAACGACGGCAATATAAGTAAAGATAATCGCCTTACCTAGACGAGACTAACTAGTACAATCTAGCTTAAGACTAGTAGCCTCTATATTACTAAGGAATAGGCGGAGATAATCGATGCGGAGAGTAGCTACGCTCCGAAAATTAAGAAGACCTAGAACCCGGCGAAGTAGATAATGCTTAGAGACCGTAAGAACACTATAGACTCGATAATTATCTAAAGCCGGTTAGTACAATTACTTCTAATTAAGATCCGAGCATCCTTACTAATAGATTCGTAGCGGTAATATTATTAACTAGGAATATACCGCCTACTAAGGCCGGCCGATCCTAAATAAGAATAAGCGAAAAGAGGGTAGAGGCCCTTAGAAGGTACTCTTTCTCCGCCTTCCTCCTATATAAAGATATTTAAAGCTAATAATAGTAGGAATATGTAAAATAGGAGTATATAATAGAGGGTGCCTATAGAAATTGCATCTAGAATAGTAAGAAGAACTTATGCTCCGTAAATACCTTAAACGACCGTATCCTTAAGTATAAATAGAGCGAGAATGCTAGTAATAACCCTAATATAGTAGGCAATGCGGTAGATCCTTAGTATAAGGGCATAAGATTCCCCCGTAAGGCAAGTGCGAAGGAGGCGAGCCGTAGTAAGGGAAAAGGCAAATAGTAGAGGCTGTCTTCTCCTCTAGGTAGTATAATAGTACTAAAGTAGTTTTAGAGGTAGGTATAGAGCTAGCTCTAGAGCTTATTATTTCTTTCTCTCTCCCCTTTTCCTTTTATAAGATATTCTATTTCCTTTATAGAACTAAATTAATAATCGGAGTATATACCCTTTCTCTAGTACTATTATACGGCTACTATTTATAGAGAGAAGGGTTTTATTTTGGTAGAATGCAGGTGTCTCTTTTTCTATACTTTATATTTACTTTGCTTATTTTCGAAAATAAGACTATATCGCTATTCCGCTTCTCGTATTCCTCGAGTATGCTATTATTCCCTTTTACTATTATACGTATACTCCGTAAGGAGAAAGTATAAGATATTTATAAAATAGCTAAGTCCCCGTTTTATTTACTTTATATGTTCTCTTCTAAGTAATAACACCTACTAGGGAGCGAGCACGTGTATTACGTATTACTTACTTCCGACCGGTATAAGTAGTATTAGGTGCTATTATATATGTACTAGACAGAGCTTTATAGTAGTAACTACAAAACAGTACTCTCTTTTAAATTCCTTTTCCTTATACCTTTACTAATATTCCACGGTATTAAACATAGCAATTAACATCCTTTTACTATATTAATACCTCTTCCCTCCTCTGCCCCTCCCCGTATAAAGCGCGACTACTACGATAACGACTATACCGTTCCGGCTATAGTTACTTAACCTTAGTGTCGATAAAGTAGGAAGGCGTAGAGTCGACTACCGTAGAACTAAAGTAAGAGTTAAAACGCTAGACAATATCTTTAGGACATTTAGACTAACTAGTACAAAATAGCTCCGAGATGCTAGCCTTCTCTTTACCCTACTCCTCTAAGACGAGATAGACGACAAGGCTAGCTACCGGTTTTCGATAAGGGATCCTACGTAGGACCTAGCTAAGCGTATTAAGTATCGTTAGTTACATATAACCTCTCTACTTATCTAGAGCCGGTTAGTACAATTATTTCTAGTTAAGGTCTAAGCATCCTTACTAATAGATTCGTAGCGGTAGCGTTATAGGTGCTAGCGTACACCCTACTACTAGCGGGCTATGCACCCGGTACCTAGCGGGTAAGGGCCCGTTCTAGATACGAGACCTCTATTATTCTCCCGTATAAAGATGCTATATACTAACAGAGGCAGCACTATATAATCTAGCGTAATTACTTCTATAATTGTTGCGGAAATTGCAAGTTTTAAGATTAGGCGACCGAATGTAGTTATAATATCTAGAACGAGTATTTAGACTCGTTAATAGAGGAGGAGGTGGAGAAGCTACTAAGTATAATCCTTAGCAAGACTAGAACGAGAAGCATATCGGCGCTAGCGCGTACGGCTAGGATAGTAGAGTATTATATTAAGCCCGAGGTAGAGCCTAAGAAGAGAGTACGGAAGAGTACTAGAGGAGGTAGAAAGTAGAGACTACCTTCTCCGGCGGACTATATAATAGTATCTTAGTAGCGGTTAGGGTTTATAGAGCGTAATTCAAGAGAAATGTAATTTTAATTTAGCTCCTTATTCCTCCTTCTAAGATCGGCATTTTCTAATTATTAATCTAAAATATATATCTAGGTGTCCTTACTTTCTCTCTACGTATCTCTACCGTACAATTAGTAGAGAGAGTTATCGTACTTAAGACGTTTATAATATAGCTAATCCTTAATATTAAAAACCTCCTTCCTAAATAGGCAATATTTTAAAATATTTTAAGGATTAGCTCTACGGATCCTAAAAGTATAAAGCCTTTCCCTATGTCTATTATACATATATTTCCCGTAGGGGAATAATTACCTTACTATTATTACTTCGTAACCGAATACTAACGATAATCGCATATATTTAGGTTATCTGCCGAATACGTAGTAATAATAGGACCCGGGGAGCGTAGAGTACACCCGATAAGTAATTCGTATAATTTTATACGCGTGCGGGTAATGCCTACGAGGAGTATAAGACTACTACTTATATTCCTTCTTTATCTTTAAACACGATCTACCTTACTTTAATATCTAATATATTCTTTAATACTCCTACACCTTACTATACCCTCTAACCTCCTCCCTATCTCCTAGTATAAAGCGGAATTACTACTAAATAGCTCCCTATATGCCTAAATCTGTCGACGCTAGCCTAGCTAGCCTAGAGCTATAGCGCTAGATCGACGTTCGTAGCGATAAGGTAAGAGGTAAAAGGTTAGATAATAGCGCTTAGGACTACGAGACTAACTAGTACAAACTAGCTCTAAGTAGCCGGCTTCTAGTTCGACCTTATAGCTAGCAAGCTAATAGATAAGGCTAAAGGCTCCCTCTTCCTCTACCGTACCCCCGACTTCCCCCCGATAAAGTTCGACTAGACTATAACAGCTACTCTCCTTATCTAGAGCCGGTTAGTATAATAGCTCCTAGAATTAATGCCGGCAGCTAATAGTACTATAGCGGAGTTAACTAGTATAACAATCGGACGAGGGGTAGAAATAACGAGCGATACGGCCTATATATCTAGTAGAAGGGCCCGTTTAAGGTATGTCTTATTACGAGTAGCTAATATAATAGTAGCAGAGGCTAATAATAGTAGGAGTGCGTAGTCGCGAAGGGCAGTAAGAACGATGCCTACGGAAATTACGTGTATCGGAATGTCTTTAGTAAGGGTAATAAGTACACCCTAGATCGGATAAATAGGTCTTAAACAAGTGCTACGACCTTCTCTCTCTACTTTGTACGGGGGGTTTAATACGAGCGATAGTGCGTTAAATAAGTTTAAATATATAGTGGATTTTTATTTTTAGTTTTCTTAACTTTTAGAACCTCTAAATATCTTTAAATTGCATCTAAATCCTTCTTTACGACCTTTTTACCTATAAATATCCCTTCGCTCTATATAATTATACTACTATTATTTGCTATAGTCGAATATGCCGTAGTCTACTATCCTACTATCGAGAAGACGCTACCCTAACCCTAACCCGGTCCTATTTTTACCGAGGTTTCTACTATAACGCTACTTGCTTATTACCTTCTATATCTTCCCCCTTCTATTCTACCTATTATACGGCTAGCGCTATTATTATATATAACTATAGGACGTCTACCTAATATTTTAGCGGAGCTCCGACCTAAGGTTATTAAGCTATAGAACGATACTATAAGCATTACGGAGATATAGGTATACCTCGAGACGTAAAACGTCGTCGCCTCCGAACGTACGATCCGTATAATCGTATCGCTTAATAGTAGGAATCGCCGCTAGTCCCTAATCGCCGACCTTCGTAACGACCTCTCCCTCTATATCCGGATTGCCGACCTCTTTTACCTCTAAGCGTTACTAGATCCGTTTATTATAGACGAATTAAAGAAGGACGGTTACGATATTAAACATACTATCTTTATACGGCTACGTCGGTAGCTCGGCCTTAAGTTACGCATCCGTAATATAGAGTTTACGGAGCGTAAGAACGAGTTCCTTAATCTCGTCGTAAAGGAGCTTAATCGCTCTAAGATCGATACGTATAGTAAGGTTCTCCTATAAACACACTTCCGTACAACCGACCGTATAAGGATTACGCTTAGTAGGTGGGTATAATAGTACGCCTTATAGTTTCGGATTACACTACTACTCCTATATATAGTAATAGCTAACAAAGTCCGTAGGCGCCGCTTATACGAACTAGTCCGTAAGGTCTACCTAGTAGGRGMGTATAATAGATCCTCTCGATTTACGCGCCGTCGAGGTATCTATACTACGCCTAGGCCGGACTATTATTAGAGTATAGATGCTTACTATAAGCTAGAGGACTATAGATTTTAAATCTACGCTACTATTAACGCCGATATAAGATACGTTTTATACTAGTATTTAGGTCCTTCCGCCCGTATAATAGTGTCTGTCTTRTCTAGTTTCGCTTACGCCGCTAAGAAATATAAACGAGTACCTCGTAAGATTCGYAYAGATAAGGGGAAGGAGACTATAYTCCTTATATAGGCGTAATACGAACACGCGAAGAGGACCCGTTAGTATAAAGTRCGCTTCCGGAACTGTTTTATTTTCGGTTTAAGTACTCGTAACRTTCGAGTTAAGGCCTAGTAGGGCTAGCTTACCCGAGGGCGGATAAAGAAGTAGYATATAAGTCTAAACTACCTACTTCCTATAGCGCGACTTCTGCTTCGTATTATACTAAGCCTTAGGTACACGAACTTAACGCTTGCTACTATAGGTCTTCTTTACGAAATACAAGAAATCCGGCTAGTTCTATAAATTAAAGCGGTCCGATCGCGTAGYAATAAAGTAYATCTAYACGCCGATTATRCGAGAGGAGATAGCTTCGTTTATATAGACGTAGAACCTAYATYCGATCCGGAAGCAACCGAACCGACCYTATATAATACCTAGGATCCCTTACTATCGATATTATTTCGCTAAGGCCTAGGGGCGTAAAAGTGTTAGGCATRCTATCGACRAGRAGTATATTAATAGCCTAGTWRATGCCTGTTCTATATAGGGTGCGTTTATATAGGCGGACGCCGTTTATATAGTTATTATATTCTTATTTTGCTAATAACTTTAGATCCTAATAAATATTTGCTACTAGTAACTCGGGAACTATATACTAATATTCTAAAGGATATTAGGTTCGCGACCGGCCGGCCTAGCTCTTACCGCTTTATACTAGAGGTCTAACGGCTAGAGCACTAGATTGCCTACGAGAACCTTATTAAATAGTTACGTAAGATGCTAGACTACTAGTTAGAGGAGACTRCTATCCTAAGGGGAGGTAGGAAGTAGGAGGGGTTTAAAGTAAACTCCGAGGCTATTATATAGACGTTCCTTAATTAGTGCGATAACGATTATAAACGTAAAGTACTTAAGGAGGCACTAGATAGGGTTGTAGATCCGATCTTAGAAAAGGAGGAG
>NW_019716276.1:113009-127737 GCF_900074925.1 Ramularia collo-cygni | reverse complement strand
TAACTATAGATAGCGTTACTATCTAGAATTGTTAGCTAGAGTTTATATAATACTTTTATCCGGTCCTTTAACGGACTTCCCTCTTAGTTAGTATGCAATATAGCTTTCGAATTGTACTAGCGTTTGCGATTTACGATATACTTATATCGCACCTTTGCCTTTTATCGTGTAGATTAAGCTATAGCTCTTAGAGGAACATACTACTATATAATATACACTAGTTTACGACATCTCTATACCTTAGCTTGCGCCTTCTTCTCTCTACGCTTTATATTGGTAAATAGAAAAGAGATAAGCAATAGGTATAAGGCAACGCCTTTAGATAAAATTATAAGAGCGTCGATATACTAACGGTAACTAGAATAAATCTTTACGATACTATTATATAGCCTAGCACTCTTGCTRTATCGAAACCTTATGTACAATACGATATAATAGCGTAGGAAACGCTACAATACTCTAACTCCGGCGCCGAGGTAAAGCTAAGRGTGGTAGTGCATTCTGAAAAGCTATTTATGGGTTGTTGCAGGGAAGTCGCTAAAAGACCACCGTAATCAGATCCGAAAGTGGAGATCGTCGATACGTCTCGGCCTTGCCGCCTTGGACCTTCACCCAAACAACATCCCGCGTTCAAAGACATCGATCATGGCCAACAGCGGAGGCCAGGTCAATCTTTCGCACGAGGAAATCTGGGACGACTCGGTCTTGGTGTCATCTTGGAATGAAGCGTATGAAGAATATCAAGTTAGCCTCGATATCCTCCCATCTAAACCAATATGTCGCTGACAAGCTCCAACTTCAGAAGTACCACAGTCTGGCAGCGAAAGGCGAAAAGGCATCTCCACAGCCAAAAAGGGCCGAAGTCTTCAAGGCCGAGTCCAAAGCAACATCAAATGGTGTCACATCGCAGCAGCCTACAACGTTCACGCCCGTGAATTTTGCTGGACCAGGTATACCATCATCAGCATCGGAAACACCCTGCAAGGCTGCACCTCTGCCTACGGCTGCGAGTCTGTCAAGCGTGCCACAGACACTTCTTGGTGGCAGTAAGTTGTCATTGATAAACACCGCGCGTTTTGAATATTGACTAACGTGGTTGTAGCACAAGATGAAACGATGAAGAATCTCATGATGTCGTGGTACTATGCTGGTTACTACACTGGACTACTCGAGGGCAAGCAGCAAGCCTTTGCGAGCCTGGAGGAAGGTGGTGGCTGAGCGAGTTGAGTCTGCCTCGAACGCGATGCGCGAATACCAACCTCCAGTTCTACGATATGTTCAACAACGATGCCAACGCCATGCTGCAGGGATCTTGGCCGTATAAACGTGTGCATGGAGGGATATGATGTGACGGCTTCATGCCAGCCAACAGAAGCAAGGTCTGATAACATCAAAAGGCAAGAACATTACAGATGCCATTGTCAGGGCCCCTGTGTAAGTAGATCGAAATGCCGTTTGTAAAGTGGGAATTCGCAAGGACACATAACATGGACTGATACTGGAATTAGGCTTGAAGTCGTTCGGCCGAGTTGATATATTTTATGGCCTACTTTGCAAGAGACCGCCTGACTGGTACCCTGGTTTCTGGTACCACCCTGCTCCAACAGCAGCTCTATCTCATGATTGTCACATGTGGCCAACCGCTGCACCAGATATTCTCTCTGCACACTCTCCATCAATTGGATCCCAGAGCCGTACAGCGCCGTCGGTCCGATCGAGAATCAAGGGCGTCCATCYCCAAGCCCGCCCTAAATGTGGCATTAGCTGGGTATCAACCAAGACGGCACGAAACTATGCATTCGGAGATGTCCCGATTGCTCTGCCACTCTTGCACGCTGTATCAATGGACGATTGACTAAGATTTCGTCCAAGCTTTACGCCCGCCCGTTACGGACTAGCGCGAGTCGCGAAGAATCATGCGCGTCTTCCACATCAAGGATCATCAAACGATATATCGAATATCACCACGATGCTTACTGTTGCACACCACAATCGCAGCCAAGATATTGGAAGCTAGAGCTCTCTACTGGCAGCGGAACTGCTTCCACCAGAACCTTCAAGAGATGGCTCGAAACTGCCGATTTCGACTAGATCTGAAACGTGTTACGCGCCGCGAAGCCGAGCAATAATCACCAATGACATAGCACCGCTTTTTCACATTGGGAACACCTCGCTTGTTGAATGCATGAGAAGCATTCACATCCAACCAAATCTCTTCAGCTGCTATGAATATCGCTGTATCTGGACATGATTCTCTCGAGACGCCTGTGCGACGAACATCCGGCTCGCACAACATTCGCGCCAGGCATTCATGCTGCTATACTGCTCGAACGACAGTACCGAGCTTTGTTTCAGCTGTCGCGCTGTGGACGAGATCTCTCTGCATCGTGAAGCTTCACCTAATGCAGAACGCGGTCGGCGCGTGCATTCACAGTCGATTTGTGACAATAGGATTTTCCCCACCATGGCGGATCTGCAGCAGCAGCATCTTCTCAAGTGAAGTTCACATCCATTGCGATTATCTTTCTTTCCCGCTATTGTCACTTTCATCCTATTGTTCATTCTCGTCGAGAAGGCTCTTTTGCCTTCGACAGGCACTGGTCCTCTTCATCTTTCCTTCTCTACACATCTTCCCTTCACAACTCCGCAACATTTACTGCGTCTTCGCTGGTCGACCGACTCATAACGACAACATCACCCCGACTAATAACCCCCCAATTCCCCGACACAACACATGTTCCTACGGCTTTATCCAACTTCCAAGCTACTCTACCTTCCGTTCGAGAGTAGCCGTATCGAAAAGTTCACCTCCAAGTTCAATACTTCCAGAGACTCCACAAGCTCCCCGAAATCCGCAGCTATGCCCATGTCATCCAAGAACCTCAACGGGCCAGGCTACATCATCCTCAACGGTATCCGCGGTATGAACATCGTCGCTCTGCTGGCAGTCATCACCGCCAGCATCGTGATGCTCGTCAAGATCTCGACCGACACGAAGTTGTTCTTCTTCGACGCTGTCTCCCATGTCGTCACGGCGATCACCAGCAGTGAGTAGTAGTAGCTGTTTTATCCATCCAGTAACTGACATGATCTAGTGTTCCTCGTCACCTCCGAGCTCTCTCTGTTCCGTGCGTACTTCGCCCGCAACTGGCCGCTCTTGAGCCCTAGCCATGGCTTTGTTGGGCTTGGCCTTGCCATGATCGTCCTAGGCGTCAACGTGATGGGTAACCTCAACAAGCCTTCTGGGACTCAGAAAGAGCTTGGCCTACCCTTCTGGCGTATCGTCATCGGCTCTGGCATCATCGTCTTCATATTGGGCTGGATCAACCTCATCGCTGTAAGCAGACATGACGACTGTTGTGAAGAGCACAAGCTGACATTCCCCATAGAGCTACGTCTTCCGCAATCGCGAGCAAGGCACCACTGCACGTCAAGTTCGTGCCAAAGGCGCCTCCGTTCAGAAGACGCCGATTGTCAGCTCTACTACCGGCTACAACAGCCCGCCCGCACCGTACCTTGCTCAATCATACCGCTCCAACTCGAGCTCCTCATCGCCTGTCAAATCCCACAACCCTTTCAGCTCTAGGAGCTCAGAGCGCCGCGACTCCTGGCTGCCGTCCTACAACATCGCCGCCGCCACCGCCGCAGTTTCGAGAGACTCCTCCGTCTACAAGCAGGATCGTCCAGGCTCGCCCACTAGCAGATACTCTCGCGCTACAGCATGCACCAAGAAAAAGTTCTTCGGTGCCGGTGGTATTCTCGGCAGACAGAGTCTCGCTCCTCCGCTTCCAGACAACCCACAGCAGCAAGAGCGTGAGATGGAAATCTCGGCACCAATGGGCGTCAACCCGCAGTTCGCCCACCTCGTTCAGAGGCCTGATAGTGCGCTGCACCCAGCTCGCTCGGGGGAGAGCCAGGCGTATCGGTGGAGAGTATGATCGGGGAAAGGCGGTACGAGTAGTAGTCGAAATCGGCAACGAGGCTCCCAGGGCGCTCTGCATGGCTTGGTGTCGGGAGAGACTCTTCAAGCCACTGCTTGCTTTATGTGTCACTATTAGCGACGAGAAATGATACCCACCAATTACACACGGTCTTTGATATGAGATAGCACAATGCAATGAAGTCCTTCATTGATTTATGAGCTCCTGTTCCCCGTCAACTTTTTGATTCATAGTCTGTCAGGCCCAATCTTTCCTCAATCGCTTCTACAATCTGCTTCCAATCTTTCATGGCACCAGAACCCGTGTCTCCACATGCGAGTTCCTTCTCCATCGGCCGCAAAACTTCAAACCACCCGCCGTTCTTGACATTCCATTCACCTTCAAGAACAGACATGTGTTTGGCCGTGGCAGGATGATCCCACATTGCAGTGTTCATCGCGGGGGCTACTATGATTCCCTTCCGATTTCTGTCAGTTCCATATGGAAGTGGGATACCGGGTCGTGAAATGTCGATCAGACCCGTCGTATCCCAAGCTCTTGCGACGGAATCTACGAGATTGTCAGAGAAACCAGAGGAGATTTTGGCCAGGGCATTTGCGGATAACGGCGCAATCACCATCAAATCAGCCCAGCGTCGTAGCTCAATGTGCAGGATACTGGCGCCGCGTGTCCAAGGTCTGCGCCATTCGTCCGCGTCACGATAGATTCCATCGACATTTGGCATTTTCCGAATGGTTGCTAACGAGGGCTGTTCTTCAGCCTGGCCTGCGAGGAAGTTGGTCGCAGACTCAGTGAGGATGATGCGGATTGAAAGATTGCTATATCTAGCAAGAGCTTGAACTATGTTGGGGATCTTTATGGTGGCTACGGAGCCTGTAGCGGCGAGGAGCAGATGGCGTTTCCCATCATTCGTGTGATCTGAGGCCTTTAAAATCTCCTCGGTAGCTTCCGTAGCTGGGTTTAAATGTGATGACCCTGCGGGAGTGAACCGTTTGTCCTTTAAGAGCATACTGATGAACAATCCAAACAGTAAGAACCCGCAAACGGCAAAAATCGCGATGATTCCCAGATATCCTGGCATTTTGAGGAGAAGTTCCGCAATGGCCTTGTCCGTTGCAGGCCATGCCATGACGACGGCAGTGTCAGCCAATTGAGGCTCCGTAACAGAATCGAGGCTTTTGTCGACTGACTGTTGACTCTCGCCCAGAAGTCTACACAGAAGTGCGAAGGGAAGGCTGAGTGATGCTGCTGAGGTGACGATGATGTGGCGCGCAAATCTGAAAGATCCGAAAGCGGCAAGCGGTGAGACGGCGGTAGAACCTTCCTCCGTTAACAGACGAACCTCTCTCTTCTCTCCTTTCTCCCAAGGTTCCCGCGTCCCTTTGCCAGCGCGCGCACAGCGAATAACCTTACGTATTGATTAGGCGTACAACAACTACTGCCATCTTCGTCACGATAGTGGACGGTCAGCCAGTTCGATGGAGCAGGACTGATGTAGACGATTGTAACAACTCGACATGCCGAAGCACAAAAATTCGCTGATCTAGGTATTCAAGTCCTCATCGACATACTCAACGAGCTCGCTGCGACTTGCGATAGTACGTGCAAGCTCTGCAATGGGAGAAGGGCTGAGCAACTCAAACACCGACACATCGCTCCTAAGATCCGCCGCGATTTGTGATCTCAGTTCCACTGCCTGGAGAGAATCCACTAACACATACACCGTCAGCTTGGTTGGTCCCAAAGATCCAGAACGGCGTTGGAGCAAAACTTACCGCCAAAATCGAACAGCGGCTTTTCAACATCCACCTCGTCCACATCAATGCCGACAGCCGAAGCTACATACTGCTTGATCTTGAGTTGCACAACTGTAGCGGCTTCGTCCGCAGAGCCAGCGGTTCGAAGCTGCTCTTGGATACCGACGGTCTCAGCATCACTGTTGATCAATTGGCCGACAGTCATGAGGTTGAATTTGGGATCTCGTTGAAACCTCGTCGCTCCACTCTGACGGACGATGCGATTGTCAAGGCCTACGATAACCTGGCCAGGGATTGGTTCATCAACAGGACCAGCACCGCCCATGATGGCCAGAATTGCGGCCTGTAGCTCCTCCACGGTAGTCTGCACACCCTGGAAGCCGTGAGAGTGCCCCCCGAGGAAGTGAGAAGTGTCCAAGACAAGCCCAACATCAATACTAGTGGCGGGTAGACCAAGATGTGTCCGAGCATAGCTTGCGAGTGCGTCTTCGCATGTGTTTCCTGAAGCATAATTRGCTTGGCCCGCATTACCGATGATCCCCGTGATCGAAGACAGGAGGATGAAGAAAGGCTTGTCAATCAGTGATAGCTGGTCAAGCAAGTTGCGAGATCCGACTGCTTTCGGCCCGTATGCGCGTGTCCACTGCTCATACGTCAAGTTCTCGAAGATTGAGTCCTGCCACGAAAGTCAGCTGCTATATCGGAGTCGGCGCGGTCACCGAACATACCTCAAGAACCATCGCTGCCTGTATCACACCTTTGATCGGTCTCCCGCTGGAGATCAATGATTTAAACACCGATGCGGTACTTTCTCGATCGTTGATATCACATTTGAATGCGTCAGCTTTGACGCCCTTGGCGTGGAGTTTCTCCAGATCGTTCCGATTCTTGGATCCGCCCGAACGTGACAGGAATGCGATATGCCGTGCTCCTTGCTCCATCATCATGTCGGCAACCTTCAGACCGAGGGCTCCTAGTCCACCGCTGAGCACATATATGCCATCTGGGTCTAGTCGAAACTTCGGGGCTGGAGGTGCCAGCGTCAACACTTTGCTATCCTTTGCAAATGAAACCAACACCTCGCGCTCAGCTTGCGAATCTTTCAGGGCGAGGGCTTGTTCGATGTTGGAAACCGAGAACTTGGCATGCCGGACTGTGCAGTCCTGGTCTTGCTGCAAATCCGAGGAGATCAGCTCCAAGGTTCTTTCGAAAGTCTCATGCGTCTGACCACCCTTCACTCGAAACAGGCTTTCGCTATCGACGTGTACCAGCGTGCAGCTGGGTCTAATTGGAGGCATGGTGGTCATGTCGGAGGTCCTGGAAGTGGCGATATCCAGGAAGCAGCCGAACTCGCCAAGGATCGTAGCTGCCAAATTATTCACTGGTACATTCCCGTCGCCAACGACTATGTCGACACCCCTTCCCTTGGTCGCTCTCCGTACTGCCGGGACGAAGGTCCTCCGCGCTCCATCAAATATCTGCTCCGATGGGATGCCAAGTCCAGAGGCGAGGAGGTCTTTGGTATCTGCACTGTCGACCAAAGCAAATACCTGAGCACCCAACGCTTTCGCGATGCGAGCACTCGCTTGCCCCAGAGTACATTCAGCATCGACGACTAGGATGGTTTGGCCGGCTTCGACTTTAGCGACATCCACGAATGCGTGCTGAGCCATCATCAAAGATCCACAAAGAGCCACCGTGCTACTTTCTAGACCTGTATTTGGGACCGCAAAAACCATGCTCTTATCTTGTTGGATGCTGGTCTGGCAACCTTCGATGCCGAAGCATGCCACCCGCTGTCCTGGTATGATCTTCGTGACCATTGCTCCGCACTTGGTCACAGTTCCAACAACCACATTCGAGGAAGGTGTTCTCCCTAGATTGAGAACTTCTACATCGACCTGAATCTTGTTGTCTGTCAACCGCTCAGTAGCTTGATTGTGGTCGACCGGTATCCACAAAGAAGATGTGTTGCCCGAGGTTTGCTGGAGCGCGAGAGTTCCATTCAGGTTACCAAGATCCTCTATACGGGTGTGGGGATGCGGAAGTGCTTCATCGAGGTAAGGCGCAGGTATTGCCCGCGGTATGAAGATGTCACCGTTCAGCTCTGCAAACTCGGTCTCCGACCGTGGTAGCAACGAGGCCAGAAAGACATCCACGATGATGCGAGATGTAAGATGATGGTCCAAAGAGGATGCAACAGACAGATCGAGGAGAGGTAGTGCCACGTGAGGTATCTCGTTCCTGAGTACACGCAGCAGGCCTTGAGCGGCGGCAAACTCCACACTTCCCGCCCAGTCCTCGAGAATAGAGCCACRAGTTATCCAGAGCATGTGCTTTACGGACAATATCATGCGTTTGAATGAATCAAACTCCTGTTCGCTCCAAGTGTCAATGAAGGATTGCTCTGCTTCGAGAAGGGAGATGACGAATCTGCCTGACATCTGTCCTGCAGAAGTAGTGGTAAGGGTCAAGATCTCAGCCTTGATGCCATGTTGTTCCAGCTTCTGCTGAATAGCGAGGCTCAATGACCTGAGGGACGTTGGGCCATCGGAGACCAAGACAACAACTTCCGAGGACACCTTCGCGGAGGTAACTGAGGGAACGCTGGTTGACAATGCCACCYCATCCATCTTGCGCAATGGGAAAACAATGTTGCTAAATCCAGCTTTGAAAAGACCCTGCTGCCACGCCTTGCTCGATTGGTCCGACGTTGAAAGCGTGGCATAAGCAAGCAGTCCCTCTGGTGACAATGCTCCCCGCAGAGCGTTGAGCTTCTTCGTATCTYGCAAAACAGCGGATCCATCTAGTACCAGAACGATGTCTTGAAAACTTGAAAGACACTCCGGAGGGTCAACTGCCTTGGTGTCCCAGAAGTGATGTGTAGTTTGATCATCGTCGTGCGAAGAATCAATGACAAGTTTCGTGACATTCTCAATCCCCCCTATCTGGCCAGCAAGATTGCACAGCAGCTCGGCAGAATTTTCATCACTTTCGGGATTGAGATCGACGACGATGAGGACGCTTTCCACTTTGATTTTGTGCGCTGCGAGGGAGAGCCATTCGAGGATTGCCTGTATTGGTTCTGCAGGCAACTTGAGAGAACTGGCGGAAATGAAGTCGATGTCCTTTCGCCACCGCAGCTGCGCACATATGCGCTTTTGGGTATGTTCAATGACTTTGTGGGGATCCGCTGTGCCTGTGACACGACGAAGAGAAAAGTTGTTGATGACGACTTTTGGAGCTGCCCAGTCCTCGTCAGAAATAATGAGATCTCCAGTTACTTCGTGGCCATTGACGCTCTTGTTTGTCACGACGCCGAACCCTTTGTAGTTATCGACTGCAGATTTGGGTTGTTGTGCGGAGATGAACATCTCTTCTATCCTGTATGGTACCACAGACTCTTCGGCTGATTGCCCATCGTTTGGAGCTGCGAGAAGGATGTGAAAGAGAGAGTCCAAAGTCGCGGGGTGTATGGTATGCGGATACTCATATCTTGCGGGCATCGAGGATATGGTGTCAGGCACTTGAATTGAACCATGCGCAGCCAGTCTCTTCGTGAGGTTCGTGAGCTGCACAACATTCCGGAAGAGAGGACCGTATTCCGTTCCGATGGACTCTAGATGATCGTAGAACTCCTTAACATCAATCTTACGGGCAACCTCAGTATCGGCAAGCAGATTGCGGTAGACAGTAGTCTGGTCTTGCCACTCGATGTCCAAGATCTCAGAAGTTTCGATTCCTCGATCCGCTGCAATGGCGTATTCCAGCTCAACAACACCTCCGCAATGCTCAGTCCACGATCCAAGAACTGCAGAAGAAATTCTGAATCGAAAGCGACCGGGAGACCAGTCGTCCGGATATAACGTGAGGCGCACTTCTACCGTCGACTCGTCACCAACTGGTATCACAAGCCCGCGCTTGAACTCAACATGGTGGAATCTGAAGCCATCGAGAGACCTTTCCGCATTCGCCATCTCCTTCGCACCCTCCAGAGCCATGACTAGCATGCCTGCTGCAGGGTACAAGACTGTTCCAGTAATCTTATGGTCTTCTATCCACGGATTCTCCGATGCGCGGAGGATGTTCCGCCAACGAGGTTCAGCAGTTGAGAACTTTTCCTCTCTCTGGCCAAGTAGATCGGAGCGTGGTCCTTTAGGCCACCGATTCGACGTGCCTCCAACAGACTCATACCAATAAGATCGAGTGTAGTTCCATCGATATGGCGGTAAATCGACCAAGCTCTTGGGAAGTGGCAGTGTGCCATCGAAGCCGTTCACCTTGGGGAGTGATATTGAGTAGCCCAGACTCCAGAGCTGTCCAGCCACAGTAAGAGCAGTGACCGATGCATCTCGATTTCGCAGAAGCATTGACAAATATGGGCTTTCGGTGGGAGGCTTGTTAGACGTTTCCGCAATGATTTGCTGGAACGGCCCTTGAAGTGCGGCGTGCGGGCCAATCTCTATGAACCCACCCCATTTAGTGGGCGATAATCGCTTGCCACCGGGTATCGCTGCGCTCTTGTGGGCGAGCAGACTCTCAAAAGCTGCAGCAAACTGTACAGGTGCACACATGTTGGACATCCAGTATTCTTCATTTAGCTCCGAGGGAACTACCTGGAGACCAGTCAGTGAAGAAAACATAACCACCTCAGGGCCAGTTTCCTGACACCTGCTGAGAGGCTCGATGCGGCCCAGTCGATCCAGATAGGTGTCGGCTGCTTCAAGCATATGCGGCGAATGATATGCAATTTGCACTTTCAGCTTCCGTGCAAAGGCCCCAGATGCGGAGATGACGGTCTCGAGTGCATCAATGGCATCCACGTCTCCAGAAAGAGTCACACTGGAAGGACTGTTGATGCAGGCGACCACCGCGGTATCTTTCGCGACATGGGTCAAGAATTGAGAGGCTTCGGCAGCGGGCAGTCCGACAGCCAACATGGCTCCTGCTTTTCGTATGGAAGAAGAACAGGTGCCACGCATATAAGCGATTTTGACAGCATCCATATGTGAGAGTAATCTGGCAGCGTACGCGGCTGCTATCTCGCCGCTAGAGTGGCCAATGGTGGCTCGTGGTAGGACACTCCAGTGACGCAGCAGGTCAACGAGCGCTACTTGTAGCACCGTGCAAAGTGTTTGGCTGTATTCCGGCAGATGGACTTTAGACGTGTCGGACTTGTGTAGCTCGGGAATGATATCCCACTGGCAACCTAGAAGCTCAAGATACCGTTGTGATCGACTCAGGCTTGCAGCGAATGCTGCATGGTGCAAGAGCTGAAGACCCATAGTAGGCCATTGGGCGCCTTGTCCAGTGCATACGAAGACCAGGTTGGCGCTGTGAGAATTGACTCTTTTCGATTTGGGCAAGCTTTTCGTCAGCTGAGTTCGCAGACTGTCCACCGTCGGAGCAAGCAGAAAGCTCCGGTAGTCCAGATGAGATCTTCTCGAAGCTAAGGTCCATGCAAGCTCATCGACCGACAACGTCCCCTCACTTCTCCGAGAGAATCTGTCGGTATAGGCCGCGGCAAGTCTGTCAATAGCGCCCTGGTCCTTGMCACTTAACACCAAAAGCCGATTCCCGGAGCGACCTTCAACGGGGTGAATGAATGGGCAACCTGACTCTTTGCCGAGGCCAGAGCCAGACATGAGAGATGAAAATCTTCCGCGCTGTAAAGTATTGTGGTTGCCGTGCAGTCCTCGCTCTTCAAGGTAATGGAACGCATCATCCAAGATGGCCGTGGCATTAGCACCGCCAAATCCGAAAGAGTTGACAGATATACGTCGTTGTCCTGAGGTCGGCCACGCCATGACTTTCTCTGGAAGCGCCAGATTCCAATCCGATAGCTTGAGCTTTGAATTAATAGTATCAACGCCAAAGGTAGGGACCAAGACTCCATGCTCCAAACATAGCACTGCTTTCAAGATTCCGGCAAGACCAGAGCAGCCCTCGGTGTGGCCGATGTTTGGTTTGAGACTGCCGATGAAAAGCGGACCCATCCCCGCTGAAGTTATGCTTTTTCCCAGAGTAGATGCAACTGCTTGGAGTTCGATAGGATCACCGACAGGTGTGCCCGTCCCATGACACTCGAAGTATTGAGTGGACGACATGTCCAGACCGGCTTTGGCATACGTGCTTCGAATGAGATCAGCTTGTGCCAAAGAGCTTGGTTGGGTAACACTGGGTGTCTTCCCATCAGCATTAACTCCGGTGCCGCGGATAACAGCACGAATCGTATCACCATCTCGAAGAGCGTCCCGGAGCCTCTTGACGACTAAGCATCCGATACCTTCGCCACGACCGTAGCCATTTGCCCGACTGTCAAATGTGTGTGAGATACCCTCAGGGCTAAGCATGTGCATTGCGGAGAGCTGATGGGTAGTGATGGGTGCTAGCATGAGGTTAATGCCGGCCACTAAAGCTTGATTGGTCTCTCCGGACTGTATAGACTGGCAAGCCAGATGGAGGGCATACAAGCTAGAAGAGCATGCAGTATCAATGGTCATACTGGGACCCGTCAATCCGAAGAACCACGACACACGATTAGCGCTCATAGCCTCGCTTAACCCTACAAGACGTATTTAGTGTCTGGCAATGGTGGAATGAACAAGTCTTCAGGCTCACTTACCGGAAGCGGCAGCATGACCAACGTTGTGAATGTCGTGAAGAGAAAGCATTTCATAATCGTTGTTCATACAACCAACATAACATCCGGTGGATGTGCCCATAAGCCGTTCAAAAGGCATTCCCGCTTGACATATTATTGTTAGCTGCAGTTCTGGCTGAGGACAAGTCATTCACTCACCATTTTCAACGCCTTCGTAGCAAACCTCGAGCAAATGTCTTTTCATAGGATCCATGGCATTGGCTTCTCTGGCAGTCACCGAGAAGAACGGCGCATCAAACTTGGACACATCGTCTTCGAGGAAGTACCCGTGGTTAACGGCGATCTACATGTATTCTGTAAGCATAGCCAAGTGAGGCGCAATGGAATGAGCACCTACTCCTCCTTTCCTATCTGGATCGGGATGATACCATGTATCGGTGTTCCATCGGGACTCTGGCACTCGACAATGACCACTTCTTACATTAACCAGCATGTCCCATAGATCGCTTGGAGATCTGACGCCTCCCGAGAACCGACAAGCAGCGCCGACGATAGCAACGGCTTCTAGRGGATCATCCATAATGCCGAAAGTGTTGTGTGGTGTCCCTGGGTGTTGGAAGGCTCAGTTGTACTGTCGGGCATTCAGGAAAGGGTCGAAATGAATGTGGAAGGAAACGTTGCAGCGATATCATGCCACTCCACTGCAAGCAACGCACAAGTCTTGGTGAGTGAGCAACGATCAGTAGATTTCGTGGACTCCAGTTTATAATAAAGAGCCGGCTTTTGAGCAACGTGGACMCCTTTCTGTATGGCCACCGTTTGTAAGGCGTCCCTAACTTTCGAGATCGTGGCACACGCGTGGCAGCCCGGATGCGTGGCTCATCTTCATATCGAGTGATGACCACGCTTCACTGGCCTAGAGTCAAGCCTTCCCACAAGAGGTAAGCGAATGGTAGATGTGGGGATCAGAGGCCGTGGATATTACCGGGCTGTGGTATCCAGGAGAATCTGCAGGACAGCGCATATCATGGGCTGGATCCTCAGCCCCAATCTTCCCCGATGACGAGGAAGGATTGCGCGCGGGCATTTGCAGAGAAGCCGTAGCAGGAATGGTTGCATTGTATGCAATATTCATTGCAGGATTTGGTACAGTCCGTGCACTTGTCAAGAAATGACTATACTAGGTTAGCAGGTTTCCCGATTAGGCAAACCGGCAGTTTCAGCTCAGTATGCATATCAAGGCTCGTGACCCAGCAGATTGTTCAATACTTCCCTGCCATTTGATCTGATCGACTCGTAACGGGCTACTGTCGTCCTTCATTTTTTGTCTTGAGGTCCAATTTGCTGATACCAGCAGCTCAGACAGGCGAGTCCAGACGGCAAAAAGGACTTTTGTTTGGACCTCAACCTTTGCACGAGCGATCGGCAACTCCTGGCGGCGGTATGAGAGTCCTATGTCTACACGGTGTGGGCGGATCAGGAGCCTTGCTGAAGCAGCAACTCACTCCCTTCATCCGTGCCCTTGATCCAAGTTACGAATTCGTTTTTGTCGATGGACCTGTGCAGTCGCCGCGAGGACCAGGTCCGTTTATTCCTCATCGAGACCCAACGTTGTGGTAGCTTGTCTGACATCTCAACTCCAGGGATCGCTCCATCTGCTACTGGGCCATTTTTCTCGCACACAGTTGGCTACGAACCTCAGCAGATACTCGAAGCTTGCCAACATCTGGAAGAAGTTATCGAAGAAAGTGGGCCGTTCGACGGAGCTCTCGGGTTTAGCCAAGGCGCCGCACTCATCGTGTCCTTGATGCATCTCTGGCAATGCAATGGCAAAGAATCGCCCTTTGCTTTTGCCCTCTTCTTCTCCTCTAGCACACCCTGTGCGGCTCGCGATGATGCATGCACTGCGCTGATCAGCCGGCTAAGGTCCAAAAGTCTGGATCACAGCCATGAGGGAAGTTTGAAGTTAAGAGAAAGCGATAGCCTCACCGCGGAAGAGCAGATCTATTGGAGCCTTCTGTGCGATACGGTCTTCCCAGCTCGGAGAAACAATTTTCTCCATCCGCCTTTTGATTTGGACGCGTACACGGATCCTCAACATCCGCGGGATGCTCCTTTGACCATGCATCCAGCTTTACACGATTGGAGGATTCGAATACCAACCGTCCACTGCATAGGAAGTCGTGACGCGCCTTCCATGCAGGGCATGTCGAGATCGGCATACGAAATGTGCGCCGGCGATGTGTCCAAACTCTTGTACCATGGTGGTGGTCACCAACCTCCACAGAAGCAAGCAGAAGCAGCCGCGGCCGCGGCCGCGACGGAATGGGCAATAAATCAATCACGCAAGGCTCTCAGACTTCGTCTATAGCTTCCGCGATCCGAGAGAGTCGGTCCCGGTGGCACAGTAGATTCAGGTAATGTGT